>NW_027397099.1:12482866-12493040 GCF_003265705.2 Callorhinus ursinus
TTATTTATTTTTTAATTTATTTTTTTATTTTTTTATTTTTTTATTTTTTTATATTTATTTATATTTATATTTATTTATATTTATTTATATTTATTTATATTTATTTATATTTATTTATTTATTTATTTATTTATTTATTTATTTATTATTTATTTGAGAAAGACAGAGAGGGAAGGAGAGGGAGAGAGAATCTAAAGCAGACTCCATGCTGAGTGCAGAGCCCAAGCAGGGCTCAATCCCACAACCACAAGATCATGACCTCAGCTGAAACCAAGAGTCAGATGCTCAACTGAATGAGCCACTGGTATCCCAAAACTTGTTCTGAAGAGGACTCTCAGGGCAAGGCACGTGGATCTCTGCCTTGAGAGAGAGATTAAAGTCCATTAAATCTTATGTGAAACCTACTCGTTAATCATGGTCGAAGCTGATACTTCTCAAACTTTATATTCATACAAACCATCTAATTATCTGAATTAATATCTAGCATTTCTTTTCAATTCCTTTTTTTTTAGTTTTCATCTTTCTGCTTATCTTACCCATCCATTCTTATACATTTTCTTCTTTTTTCCATTAGTGCTTTTAACAGATTAATCATAGTTATTTTATATTCTGTCTGATAAATGCAAAACCTGAATCACATCTGAGTCTAGTTCTAATGCTTGTTTTGTCTCTTGAGAATGTGTTTTTTCTTGCCTGTTAACATTACTTAGAACTTTTTGTTAAAAGCTGAACATGATGTATTGGATATATTATGAGCTGAAGTAAATAAGGCCCCTATGGGAGGATTTATGTTAATGTAACCAGAAGTTGGTCTGTGTTTAATATTTGCTGTAGCTGAATGTGCCTGAGGCTTCAAAGTCCTCTGGTATTTTATCTTTCTTGTTGTCTTTGGACTTGCCTAAGAACTCTTCCTTGGTTATAGTAGATACCTTGCAGACTATAATTTGCTATTATTAAATTGGAGTCCATTGGTATGGTAATTAGGAAAGGGGGAGGAGGAGCATTCTATAATCTTATGATTAAATCTGTTTTTAGCGATCCCAGTTTTTTAGGCAGTGACTTTCACAAATGTTTCTTAGCATTCCCTCAACTTAAGTGATACAGGAAGGTTAAGTGAGATGGAACTGGAGAAATGCTGTTACCCCAGTGCAGGGTAAGCCTCTGGTAATTCACTTACTCCACAGCATAGGCTGTTACTTTAGAGAATGCTCTGGGGACATTTCACAAGTATCCTTCCTCACCTCCTCTTGCCAGAGCCACAGGGAATTTCCCTTGTCATTATACCATGACACTTGGTGAAATTCCTAAAAGCAAAACCTAGAAAGTGTGAGGGGTATCCTAGGACTGCAGTTTCTCACACTCAATGCTAGTTCTCACTCAGACCATGAGGACTCCCCAGGCTTCTAATTTTCCCCACTGCTCTTGCTAGAAAGTGAGGGCTTTAGCCTCCCTTCCCTGTTCTACACTCCCCATGACTGGGTCTGCACTAGGTAAAGTGGCAAGAGAAAATAACCTCCAAGATCACTGTCTTCACCACCACACCCCACTGCCAACACACAGATCCAGTTCTGTAACTGAAGCATGACTTGGGAAGGCCCAGAAGAATAAAAAAAGCTCCATTGTACAGGGGACCCCCCTTCCTAGTTCTCTGCTTATTTTCTGTCTGAGAGTATTATCTCTGTGCATCCATTTGGTGGTTTGGGTTGACTGAGAGTCTAAGTCAGGAAATATGGGAGGAAAAAATAGCTAACTCATTGCCTTAGGAATCATTTGGGCTTTGATTCTCCTATCTTGTCCATCTGTTCCTATTTAATTTCCAGAATCATCCAATAAACATCTTTATATTTTCTTTTAGTTGTTATTAGGGGAGGAGGGAGTGTGAGCATCCTTCTTCCATCTTAACCATATTAAGCCTCTTTTTGAAATGGTGTTCACTTTTCTCACTTGTTGTTTCACTTGATTAGAATTTATAGCATCTCTGAATTGCTTTAGTAATGAATTTCTGATTTGATTTTATCCATATTTTGCCAGTTGGAATACTGGAAAAACAACAATAACAACAAGAGGAGATGAGCCTCCACACATACATATTCACACCCATCTGGGGATAAATCAGAGACATTTTTCCCCCCATATTTATGTCATAGTGAATTGGTCTCTGAAGGGTATTTGGAGTTCACTTTCATCTCTTGACAATAATCCCCTCCAACTTTCTAGATAAGAATCATATTCTTCATATTATGGGGGTCTCTTCTAATCCTCCTACATCTGACTGAACAAGTCCTCACTGTTGGCAGAAGGAGGAAGTTTGGGATTTTCATCCTCACCAAAATGGACACCTATAATATAAACACCTCTTATTAATGAGGATATTGATAACCTCCTCTAAAAGAGCTATGAAATAGACAAGATACATAGAAAGAGATTGATGCTTATTATGGTAACAAAGACATATTCCGCTGTTGGGATTGGGATGAGCAGGAAAAAAGAAAATTCAATCCTGCAGCAGATATTAAATAACAATGATGACAATAATAGTAACCACAGCTGTTAAGTGAGTGCTTATTCTGCTAGACACTAAAATAGGTTCTGTGTGTATGCCATCTCTTTTTTCCTCTCCAAATTGAACTTTTGAATAATTAAGCCATGTGTCTATAATACAAAGAGCTAGTATTAGAGAAATAAATCCAATCCTGTGGATTATATTGTTTGGATACTTTGTATTTTTCTATATAGCTGATATTTTAGGAATATAACACACACACAAACACTAAGTATCTGGCAATTTGCTGAAAGTTACTTGCATGAGAGATATTGCCACTATGTATTTGCTCGTTTAAGTATTTCTGTTGTTGTTGCCATTCCTATTGTTTTGGGAGGTATTATGAACTAGATTGAGAAAATTTTCTTGGCATGGGTTCACAGGGGATTCTGAGAGACCACTTCTCTTTAAAAGATCCCCTGTTGTAGCTGAGCACTATAGTTATCTAGAACACTGCTGCCCAAGGCTCTGTTCGAGGGTATGCCCTAGAAGATGATTTTTTTTCTTTTTAATTTAAAATACAGCTCCCAGGTGAATTGCTGGTCCAATAATTTGTAAACTTCTGGTTTAGAGAAATTGATGATATCAACTGAGTGATGGAACAATATGGATTTGTATCTATAGCAAGCATTATTAATATGGGACCTCTGGATGGAACTGAGGTTATTCTGAATTTAGATGGCAAATAAATCATAAGGACATCTTTAGTTTCATTAGCTTTTAACTGAAAGTTTGCATTACTTTCAAATAGGAATTTGGATTGAAAATATTATCAAGCCACAGCATAATCAAACAGTTACTTGTGACTTTGTCACCAATAAAAATCACAGATGTTTCGGGTGGGGGGATGGGTTAGCCTGGTGATGGGTATTAAAGAGGGCACGTATTGATGGATTTTTTTTTAAAATTTTTTATTGTTATGTAAATCACCATATATTACATCATTAGTTTCTGATGCAGTGTTCCATGATTCATTGTTTGTTCATAACACCCAGTGCTCCATGCAGAACGTGCCCTCCTCAATACCCATCACCAGGCTAACCCATCCCCCCACCCCCCTACCCTCTAGAACCCCCAGTTTGTTTTTCAGAGTCCATCATCTCTCATGGTTCGTCTCCCCCTCTGACATACTCCCCTTTTCTTCCTCTCCTGTTATCTTCTTCTTTTCCTTTTTTCTTAAAATATGTTGCGTTATTTGTTTCAGAAGTACAGATCTGTGATTCAACAGTCTTGCACAATTCACAGCGCTCACCGTAGCACATACCCTCCCCAATGTCTATCACCCAGCCACCCCATCCCTCCCACCCCCAACCACTCCAGTAACACTCAGTTTGTTTCCTGAGATTAAGAATTCCTCATATCAGTGAGGTCATGTGATACATGTCTTTCTCTGATTGACTTATTTCACTCAGCATAACACCCTCCAGGTCCATCCACGTCGTTGCAAATGGCAAGATCTCATTCCTTTTGATGGCTGCATAATATTCCATTGTGTATATATACCACCTCTTCTTTATCCATTCATCTGTCGATGGGCATCTTGGCTCTTTCCACAGTTTGGCTATTGTGGACATTGCTGCTATAAACATTGGGGTACACGTACCCCTTCGGGTCCCTACATTTGTATCTTTGGGGTAAATACCCAGTAGTGCAATTGCTGGATCGAACGGTAGCTCTAATTTCAACTGTTTGAGGAACCTCCATACTGTTTTCCAGAGAGGTTGCACCAGCTTGCATTCCCACCAACAGTGTAGGAGGGTTCCCCTTTCTCCACATCCCCGCCAACATCTGTCGTTCCCTGACTTGTTAATTTTAGCCATTCTGACGGGTGTGAGGTGGTATCTCATTGAGGTTTTGATTTGGATTTCCCTGATGCCGAGTGATGTTGAGCACTTTTTCATGTGCCTGTTGGCCATTTGGATGTCTTCTTTGGAGAAATGTCTGTTCATGTCTTCTGCCCATTTCTTGATTGGATTATTTGTTCTTTGGGTGTTGAGTTTGAGAAGTTCTTTATAGATTTTGGATACTAGCCCTTTATCTGATATGTCGTTTGCAAATATTTTCTCCCATTCTCTCGGTTGTCTTTTGGTTTTGTGGACTGTTTCTTTCGCTGTGCAAAAGCTTTTTATCTTGATGAAATCCCAAGAGTTCATTTTTGCCCTGGCTTCCCGTGCCTTTGGCGATGTTTCTAGGAAGAAGTTGCTGCGGCTAAGGTCGAAAAGGTTGCTACCTGTGTTCTCCTTTAGGATTTGGATGGACTCCTGTCTCAGGTTTAGGTCTTTCAACCATTTGGAGTCTATTTTTGTGTGAGGTGTAAGGAAATGGTCCAGTTTCATTCTTCTGCATGTGGCTGTCCAATTTTCCCAACACCATTTGTTGAAGAGACTGTCTTTTTGCCATTGGACATTCTTTCCTACTTTGTCAAAAATAAGTTGACCATACAGTTGAGGGTCCATTTCTGGGCTCTCGATTCTGTTCCATTGATCTATGCGTCTGTTTTTGTGCCAGTACCATACTGTCTTGATGATGACAGCTTTGTAATAGAGCTGGAAGTCCGGAATTGTGATGCCGCCAGCTTTGCTTTTCTTTTTCAGTATTCCTCTGGCTATTCGGGGTCTCTTCTGGTTCCATACAAATTTTAGGATTATTTGTTCCATTTCTTTGAAAAAAGTGGATGGTATTTTGATGGGGATTGCATTGAATGTGTAGATTGCTCTAGGTAGCATTGACATCTTCACAATGTTGATTCTCCCAATCCATGAGCATGGAACGTTTTTCCATTTCATTGTGTCTTCTTCAATTTCTTTCATGAGTATTTTATAGTTTTCTGAGTACAGATCCTTTGCCTCTTTGGTTAGATTTATTCCTAGGTATCTAATGGTTTTGGGTGCAATTGTAAATGGGATACACTCCTTGATTTGTCTCTCTTCTGTCTTGTTGTTGGTGTATAGGAATGCCACTGATTTCTGTGCATTGATTTTATATCCTGCTACTTTACTGAATTCCTGTATGAGTTCTAGCAGTTTTGGGGTGGAGTCTTTTGGGTTTTCCACGTACAGTATCATATCATCTGCAAAGAGTGAGAGTTTGACTTCCTCTTTGCCGATTTGGATGCCTTTGATTTCTTTTTGTTGTCTGATTGCTGTGGCTAGGACTTCTAATACTATGTTGAATAGCAGTGGTGAGAGTGGACATCCCTGCCGCGTTCCTGACCTTAGGGGAAAGGCTCTCGGCCTTTCCCCATTGAGAATGATACTCGCTGTAGGTTTTTCATAGATGGCTTTTATGATATTGAGGTATGTACCCTCTATCCCTATACTCTGAAGAGTTTTGATCAAGAAAGGATGTTGTACTTTGTCAAATGCTTTTTCTGCATCTATTGAGAGGATCATATGATTCTTGTTCTTTCTTTTGTTAATGTGTTGTATCACGTTGATTGATTTGCGGATGTTGAACCAGCCTTGCAGCCCAGGAATAAATCCCACTTGGTCGTGGTGAATAATCCTTTTAATGTACTGTTGGATCCTATTGGCTAGTATTTTGGTGAGAATTTTTGCATCCATGTTCATCAAGGATATTGGTCTGTAATTCTCTTTTTTGATGGGGTCTTTGTCTGGTTTTGGGATCAAGGTAATGCTGGCCTCATAAAATGAGTTTGGAAGTTTCCCTTCCATTTCTATTTTTTGGAACAGTTTCAGGAGAATAGGTATTAATTCTTCTTGAAATGTCTGATAGAATTCCCCTGGGAAGCCATCTGGCCCTGGGCTTTTGTTTCTTGGGAGATTATTGATGACTGTTTCAATTTCCTTAGTGGTTATAGGTCTGTTCAGGTTTTCTATTTCTTCCTGGTTCAATTTTGGTAGTTGATACATCTCTAGGAATGCACCCATTTCTTCCAGGTTATCTAATTTGCTGGCATAGAGTTGCTCATAATATGTTCTTATAATTGTTTGTATTTCTTTGGTGTTGGTTGTGATCTCTCCTCTTTCATTCATGATTTTGTTGATTTGGGTCATTTCTCTTTTCTTTTTGATCAGTCTGGCCAGGGGTTTATCAATCTTGTTAATTCTTTCAAAGAATCAGCTCCTAGTTTCGTTGATCTGTTCTACTGTTCTTTTGGTTTCTAGTTCATTGATTTCTGCTCTGATCTTTATGATTTCTCTTCTCCTGCTGGGTTTAGGCTTTATTTGCTGTTCTTTCTCCAGCTCCTTTAGGTGTAGGGTTAGGTTGTGTATTTGAGACCTTTCTTGTTTCTTCAGAAAGGCTTGTATTGCTATATACTTTCCTCTCAGGACTGCCTTTGCTGTATCCCAAAGATTTTGAACAGTTGTGTTTTCATTTTCATTGGTTTCCATGAATTTTTTTAATTCTTCTTTAATTTCTTGGTTGACCCATTCATTCTTTTGTAGGATGCTCTTTAGCCTCCATGTATTTGAGTTCTTTCCGACTTTCCTCTTGTGGTTGAGTTCTAGTTTCAAAGCATTGTGGTCTGAAAATATGCAGGGAATGATCCCAATCTTTTGGTACCGATTGAGACCTGATTTGTGACCTAGGATGTGATCAATTCTGGAGAATGTTCCATGGGCACTAGAGAAGAATGTGTATTCCGTTGCTTTGGGATGGAATGTTCTGAATATGTCTGTGAAGTCCATTTGGTCCAGTGTGTCATTTAAAGTCTTTATTTCCTTGTTGATCTTTTGCTTAGATGATCTGTCCATTTCAGTCAGGGGGGTGTTAAAGTCCCCCACTATTATTGTATTGTTGTCAATGTGTTTCTTTGCTTTTGTTATTAATTGCCTTATATAATTGGCTGCTCCCATGTTCGGGGCATAGATATTTACAATTGTTAGATCTTCTTGTTGGATAGACCCTTTAAGTAGGATATAGTGTCCTTCCTCATCTCTTATTACAGTCTTTGTTTTAAAATCTAGTTTGTCTGATATAAGGATTGCCACCCCAGCTTTCTTTTGGTGTCCATTAGCATGGTAAATGGTTTTCCACCCCCTCACTTTCAATCTGGGGGTGTCTTTGGGTCTAAAATGAGTCTCTTGCAGACAGCATATCGATGGGTCTTGTTTTTTAATCCAATCTGATAGCCTGTGTCTTTTGATTGGGGCATTTAGCCCATTTACATTCAGGGTAACTAGTGAAAGGTATGAATTTAGGAGGGCACGTATTGAATGGAGCACTGGGTGTTATATGCAAACAATGAATCATGGAACACTACACCAAAAACTAATGATGTAATGTATGGTGATTAACATAATAAAATTTAAAAAAATGCAAAAAAAAAAAAACCCCACAGATGTTTCATATCTGTATTTTTTCCTATTAAATTACATTTATGTAGATATCTATAAATATCATTAATGTCATCACTATGTTGAAATTACAACTGCTATTATAACATACCTGAACAGGTTATTTAATATTTTAATTAAAAAGCCCATGTATTATTATATTACAAATTTGTATTTTTTAGTATCTTGATCAATGTATTTGACATATATTGTTTCCTTTGTAATCCTAAGTATTTTATTTTATGTATTTATAAAGTATTCTGAGACGAGGTCCTTAGACTTCACCACACTGCTAATGGGGTTCAGAGCTCAAACTGTTTAAGATCTCCTGTTACAGAGGGAATTCTACTGAGCGAATAAAGTAGTCATTTAACAAAGTGGGACAAAATGGCAGCATGACCATATCGTCACATCTAATATTTCTTCATAGTAAGTATTTCACATTTACATCCCATCTCCCTGCCCCCCCACCAAATCCCTGCAATACTCTCCATAGCTGGTCATTACATACGTATTGAAGGGGGATACCAGAATAGATATTTCATGCTGATTAAGAGATTTTGGAAAAATCAGATACAACTGAAGAAAAGGGTAAGATATAAAAATAACTGAAGAGAAGGATGAGACAAAAAGATGTAAAAGAGAAGGATGAGATGAGAAAGGACAAATGAAGCCAAAGAAGAGACAGGTCTTTCTTTCTCTTCTTCCTCAGATCAATAGCTTCAGACTTCTTTACATACCTTGCAAAATCACCTAGAAAATAATCACCTCACACCTCCTTTGCCCCTGAGCTCATAATGTATTATACAGAGATTTCTATCATCTTTCATAAGTTATATTGTTTACAAATAGCTTTATATTTGTTTAGTATCACATTTATGTAATGGTTTAGTCCTAATTCTTTTTTGTAGTTGCTTTCGTGTGTGAAATCCAAATATTTTATCTTCTTGAACCCCTAAAGAATATAACATATCAATTTAGCATGATACTATTCTAATCTCCATGCATAAAACAAATACTTTTCAACCTTCTGTGATAGATCCCATTTATTCTACTCCCTTGTTTGGAAAAAAAAAAAAAAAAAAAAAAACACTAACCGTGATGTCTAAAGTCTTCAAGAATATTTTTTCCATGTGAAATTATACTGGAATGAAAGAGTACTGCTGCCAAAAGTAGCTTCATTTCAATTTATGAGAAATAATAAATCAATCATTAAAATGGAAACTGCATGAATAAAATCAAGAGACAAGAACTGTGACAGCATTTTAAGTAAACTTTGTATCAATCCTCAAAAGCCCAATACTTATTGTTTATGCAATTGGCGTTTTTATACAACCATGTATTGAGCCTCCCTAATTATGCCATAGCTGAATTACAATTAATATGTAAATAGAAATATAAAACTGGGTTTATCCCATGTAGTGATCTGTACCAGCAAACACCCTTCACAATCCTCTCGTTGGAAAATCCCCTGGGTTTGCTTAGGCATTCTACTTTTCTTTTCCTTTAGCTTTAGCAATCTGGTTGGTAAAGCTAATTCAGAGCAGGCTAAGCTGTTCCTATAACCTGTTTTCAGATCTTTAACATCTGGAGAAATGTAGCTTATTTGTTGGTCTTCCTGTCCCCCTGACTCAATAACATCAAGTGGATTTATCATGACTTCAGGGAGGATTGAATTTTGGTCATATTCATTTTATAGATATGCCATTTTTTCAAAAAAGATTTGAGAGAGAGAGAGAATGCCCACGCACACAGCAAGCAGGAGGTGGGGCAGAAGGAGAGAGAATCTCAAGCAGACTCCCCACTGAGCGCAGAGCCTGAAGCAGGGCTTAATCCCAGGATCCTGAGATTACGATTTGAGCCAAAATCAAGAGTTGTTCACCTAACCCACTAAGCCATGCAGGCACCCCTGGATATGCTATTTTTTGTTGTTTGTTTTCCTTTATTTCCAAAAAGTACAATGATTATATTAATTGTTTTAGGAAAGCCATAAAAAACATGTTCTGGGGTAAATTCCAAGCCTTAAAACATAGCCTATGGATTATACATGAATCAGATGGTGAGGACAGAATTTAGAACCATGTGAAGTATTGTACCTTCCTAAACTCTCTGTTCATTCTGATCATTCTCTTATCTTAGGAACATTTAAACCTAAAAAATGGGGACAGCTGGATGGCTCAGTTGTTAAGCGTCTGCCTTCGGCTCAGGTCATGATCCCAGAGTCCTGGGATTGAGTCTCACATCGGGCCCTTTGCTCAACGGGGAGGCTTCTTCTCCCTCTGCCTGCTGCTCCCCCTGCTTTTGCGTCCTCTCTCTCTCTCTCTCTCTCCAT
>NW_027397099.1:12493140-12545592 GCF_003265705.2 Callorhinus ursinus
AAAAAATGGTCTTTGTTTTTTAGCACCACACCAGTGTATGAGCTATTTGGAATCACTTGGAAGTTAATTTAACTTTATTTTGAATTAAGTAAAGCAAATTTTTAATAAAATGAGCAATATTAGAAATCAGTAAGGAAACAGTGACCAATTAAATGATGCCATTCTATCCTTGGCCATATAGCAAATCCATATTCCTTTTGGCAATAGATCCCGGTCCCCTGACTACAAAATTTGGCACATTTCTCTACACTGAACCAGTTACAGTACTCTTTGTCCTGTTTATGCCCTTGGATCAGGGGAAGAAATTCAACTTAAGCATGGCAGGTTGGTATCTTCTTCAATATTAGTTATAAATATTAGTTATAAAGTTTCATAGTATTCTTTTTACTGTTCAATAAGGGAAATGTCCATGCTTGTTTGGGATATATGGGATGAACTAAATGTATGGATGGCTTAAAGAAAGTTTGTCTCCATCCTTACCAGGTATGCCCTCTTAATGGCAATAGACCTATCATAAGCATCTTTGGATATTAAATATATTGGCATATAAGTTTTCTAACCACATAATTCTTCTTGGTTTCTAAGAAAGTAAAGAAAGAAACTTCTAACAACCAGAGCCTATGCTTAAAATATAGTTTCATGTGATAGTTTAACAAGAAAAATTGTGCCATTTGTAAGAGTTAGAATGGCATTTGGAAAGTAAGTTTTCATGCATATAGCCTAAATCTACTATTTAATGGGAAATTCTCAGTTTTTCTACTTAATATTTATGAATAGCTATAAATACTGAAACATCCTTGTTTAGACCCATAGTTTTTGAAAATAGCCAGTAAGTTTTTTTTTTTTTTTAATATTCCTTAAGTACTAATTCACTGTATAAACTATGAGGGATGCATTAATCATACCAACAGCATTAATCCAATGAAATTCTGTTTTGATTCTTAAATTTGCATTTCTCATTCTGCTTTTTAGCAATTACTTGTCAACTTCCCACTTTTTACCAATGATATGTTAGAAAATTGAAGCAAATTGATTATAAAGAGGAAAAATCACTAATTTTTAGGTTTATTCATATAGGAAGGATATATAAGTATGAATTAGCTGTTCCCATAATTAAGAAAAATATACATCTTTACAAAGCAATTACTTTTGGGAGTCAAAGTTATTCACTTGGGGTGGCCATATTAAGCAGACCAAATGATCACTGCCAAATATTCACATGAATTCACATGAATTCACAGCTACATATCTAAAAAGAAGAAAATTTTAGAAAGCTAAAAATATAAAGAAATAGTTTTAGTCATTTTTTTCTCTTCAAAAGCTGTAGTGCAATCAATATGAAAATAGGCTTTTTTTTCCTATAAAGAAGTAGAGGGCAGATGAAAAATTTTAAATTTTTAAACAAAGAAAGCAATTACATTTTTACATATATTCAACAAAATTCAAAGAACTAGAACACTGAAGAAATTCAATTTAAATATTTAAACACAAACAAAATAAAAAATATGGTTAAACAGTATAATGCGTTTAGACAAATTCCTGCCATATTATTCATGAACACGGCCTTCAGTAAATAGTCTCTCTGTAATTGTTTGTTTGGCCCAGCAATAAAAGCTACATCTTTTACACAGTTGTACTTCAATTCCCAGGCAATTAATGTGTCTTGCTATGGAAAAATAATATGCAATATATTATCCTAAGAAAATTCATCCCACAATATGTAACAAATTTGTAAAATGTTAGAAACATAAACTCTTCATAGATCTCACTAAATTAATCTTATACTTTTGCTTTAAGGGGCTTGCATTTTATCTATGGAATCAGCAGACTCTATTGCAATGTCTCTTTGATAAAATATACACGGTAAAGGGTGGCAGGTCTACAATACCTCCAAATTGGCCAGCAGAATTAAAGGGGAGGGAAAAAAAGCTTAAATGAAGGGTGAAAAAAAGAGAAAAATAGGTTTTAAGAACAATCATTTTATCTTTGTAAATAGCAGAATTATACGTTGTTTCCATAGCAAGTGAAGAAATTTGGAGGTCTTTATGTGTCTATGATGGAGATGATTTCAGATCTGCAGCTCTGGTTTTGACAACAGATTGGGCCATGTTAATTAAAGCATATGAATCCCAAGTTTCTGAGGGCCTTACGGTTCAAATTAGAATGGAATCAACCTCAGTATTAGAAGATGTTTACAGCTGTTTATCTGTGAAATGAGCATTCATTCTCTCATCATTGTAGAAATAAGCGAAAAGGCCAACCGTGGTCCACACTTGCCCTTCAGTCTTTTCCATTCCCCAAAGTACAGAGAAACAAGTAGATCAGCTCTATTACTAGACAAGGCAATATTGAAGGAACTTCATCTGTATCGTGACCCCTTTCTTGATATGAAGCAAATAAGATCCGTTTGCTAGCCTTAAAGAGATCATATTAGTCTCATCATTGTATTAATGGGAATTACAGGACACATGGAATGTGTTCAATTTATATATGTTAAAGAGGACATGGAAATACATACATAATTTACTCTGCTTCTTTTCTCATCCATTTCTAAAATTTCCACCATTCATTACTAGCTTCAATACTTTAAGATTTTAAGTCAGGCAAGAATCACCAAGTTGTCATTTTCCATTAAAATCTGCCTCACCTAACTGTGTCTCCTAGGGAGGGCATATTTTATTCTTTTCAAAGATATTTATATGAGTCAGATAGGAACATCAAACCAACTCACTTCTCTTTATTTAGTATTCAAGGCTAAGTAAAATGTATCTCAAACTCATTTTTAGTGCCTTCATTTTTATGCAGTCATCTCTGTACCATTTAGTTATATGTCTTTTTAGAGCATATTCCAAGGGCAGTATCTTTAAAAATCCAGGTAACAGAAAATCATGCATAAATTGTTAACTTAAAGATTTGTGACATATATGATTTCTGAAAATATTTTAGGTAGAATTGAAAAGCCCCACGCCCCAAAGAGTCACTATTGTTTCCAGCATAGAGTGTTACTTTAATAATGACTAATTAAGTTAATAGCATTCATTATGTCACTCAACCATGAAATTATAAATTTCTTTCCTTCCCTTAGCCACTTTGACCAGAATGGTTGAATAGCCTGATAATTTTACAAATGCTATCAGCAACACTCAGAATTTATTGTCTCTTAATTGAATCAACTCAGTAAGTAAAATACAATTGTAGTCAATGGCATTTTACATCAGGACCTCAAACTCTTGAGTATGTTTAAACAACTGATTTTTTTTTTGACAGGATGCAATCTGATATGGATCACATATTGGTGCTGATGACCCGTAGTTCTGAAGGAACTACTTATTTTGCTACTAAAGTATTTCAAGGCTCCTTCTCATTACTTCAGTATCTTTCCTGACATATATTTACAATATATAAAATATCCCACCATTCCCTTCTCTTCTAAGCTTTCACCCTTCAGGACTTTATCCAGTAATACAATTTCTTCTACCATTATGGTGATGACTCCTCATCCTCACGTCTAGTCCTCCACTAGATAGTTCCAGCTCCAGTTCTCTTCTAGTTATTTTTTAACCAGGTAACCCATCAGAAGATCAAACACAGCATTTCCAAAAAGACCTTATTTTCTGACAAATCCTGTTCTCTTTCTTCTGGCATCCTAAGACTGATCACCGAAGTTTGAAACCTTGGTGTGGTCGTTGAATCTTTTCTCTTTTGCTGTTCTCTATCTCTATCATTCCATCCGCAGTACTGCAAACATACATTCAGTCACTTGCCAAATTCTCTTCACTTCTTATTCATATTTACCCTTCTTTTTCTTTTGCCTGGCCAAATGTCATAACTTCTGCTCAAGACCCTACCACCTCTTCTCTGCATTTAGAGAGGTGCTAGAAGCATTTCCCTGATGCCAGGCTCTAATTATGCCATAACCTATGTAGAAGAGCTCATGGTGGTGAGGATGATGCTGGTGGTGGTCAGGCTCATATTGGAACAAGGCAGAAACTCAGATTTTCACAATTTGATAGATACCAGTTGTTGTGAGCACTTCTGTTATAGTCACTGTGCAAAAACACAATGGACTCCCACCTAAAGTTAGATTTAGAGGTCAACACTGAAAACATCCCCCCCACAACACACACACCAAGTGTGTATGAAAAGAGGTATTACTTAGGTAATTCAGAGGTCTGGAGAGAACATGGCAGGCCTCCCTAGAAGATCCAAAATGGCTTGAAAGAGCAAGGAAGGGAGGCTGGCCCCAGGTGTTTATTGTGGTTAGGGGGTGGAGCCAAAGTGAGACTTCTGCGTGGAGGCAGAGACTTGTCTTTTCCAAATCCCCTGCCAGGGACAAAGAAAGGAGCACTCGGGGATTTTTACCAGTTTGTCCCGATGTAGGGTACAAGGGAAAGAAGGAAGGATGAGGTTTAACAGCTGTCTGCCATCAAACATCAAAAGCTAGTCAGATTCCTCCTAACAACATTACCTGATATTCTCAAAATTCTACTCTATCCTTAGCTCAAACCAGACCATCAGTCAGCAGCATTTCTGGATCCCACCAACTACTATAGAGCCACCATCCACAAACAAAGGAACAGCATCAGTAAAGTATAATTTCATGGATATTAATTTATTGTTTGCTACTTCAAAACAATTCCCATTTGGTGTTACAACGTCTTGAAGAAAGCATTAAAAAGAAAATCCCTATGTGATCTGTTGTTCTGTACTCTCTGGAAACCTCAATATTGTACCACAACGTATTTTCTCTTTGAGAAAGTTGTGTGTTTTTTCTTAAGATATTTATTTATTTATTTGAGAGAGAGAGAGAGAGAGAGAGAGAAACAGCATGAGAATGGAGAGGGTCAGAGGGAGAAGCAGGCTCCTTGCTGAGCCTGATGTGGGACTCAATCCCAGGACTCCGGGATCATGACCCCAGCCGAAGGCAGTCATTAACCAACTGAGCCACCTAGGCACCCTAGAAATTTTTTTTTTTAAGTAGGAACCCAGAAATACCTAATTTCAAGATATTAAATCATGTAAAAATATTTTTGCCAAAAAACCTTTATAATGCAAAAAATCTTTATAATTGGGGCGCCTGGGTGGCTCAGTCATTAAGCGTCTGCCTTTGGCTCAGGTCATGATCCCAGGATGGAGCCCTGTATCGGGCTCCCTGCTCGGCAGGAAGCCTGCTTCTCCCTCTCCCACTCCCCCTGCTTGTGTTCCCTCTCTCTGTGTGTCTCTCTATCAAATAAATAAATAAAATCTTTAAAAAAAATCTTTATAATTGACCAGGTTTCCTGTGCATTGGAGACAAAAGAGAGCCAAATTTTGGATTTTATTATTATATACTTCTCATGAATCAAATGTACCCCAAGAATATTTTTTTACCATTGTTTTCCTTTGGCCAATTTATTTAACTGATTTGCAGTATTTGATGCCTTAAGTCACATCATTTTGGTGGTTTTAATAAAATACTCATAATCAGCAATAGAAAGAGAGTGAAGAGCTGACACCACCCTAACTAAAAGCTGAGTAAGAAGGGATTTTAGCCTAAAATCTGTGTATAAAACTAAATGTTAGTGTTGTATACTCTGTCATTTCATTTACTATGTTATATACTATTCAATCAGGGGTCAGAAAACTAAGGCCTGTAGGACAAACCCTGCCACCTCACCTATCTTTGTAAATGGCTTTATTATATTATCTACAGCTGTTTTCCTTTCATAAAGGCAGAGTTGAGTAGTTGCACCAGAGACCATATGGTCCATTAGGGCTAAAATATTTACTATTTGGGCTTTTACAGATAAGGCTTGCTGACCATTTACAGGAAAAAATATTGAATACATTTTAATTCCAAAACACAATCAAAATATAATTTAAAGATTGCTTGTCTTAAAGTACGAGCTTTCTTTAAGAATTAAAGAGTACTTAAACAAAAACCTTGATTAAAGAGTCATGTTCTTCCAACCAAATCTGGATACTTGAACTATATCATAGTAAAGACTCAAAGTAAACTTTGAGATTCAGAAATCCAACATCCTAAATTTGATGAACTCGTAGCAAATATGAAATGGTTTCCTCAGTCATAAGAAATGTGGAATTGTGTATTTATGTAAAGTTGCCACATTACAGGGTATTTTTCCCTTTGAAGACACCATTACACTATTAAAAAGAAAGAAAAAATAAAACAAAGGAAAATATCTACTTATGACCCATCCAAAAAACTAATAAAAACTATTAAGGAAATGGATTATGCTTAAATTAGTTCTGAAATAAATCTCTAGATAAATGTAAGATATGACAATAACAAAATATTTTAATTAGTATCAAATCTCAAGAGTTTGTAATACATAGGTATAGTAAACAGAATTTAGATTAAGGATAAGCGGTCCTATGTATTTAGATATATAAATGCCAGATATCTTTACTAAAGCAAAATAATAAGCAGTATAATACTAAGTAACCATAATAGCATATAAAAGTTCATTAATATAATGTTCCTCTCAGAGACCTTGGTTCCCCTACAAATTCTTAAGTTCCTCAGTTGTAAATTATTCTATCATATGGATTTTCAAAAACTGAACATGTTTAATCCTAGTGGCTCCTGAAATTTAAACTATATGTCCACTGGCAGAAGAGGAATATTGTTCTTCAAGAGTACCTGGTTGAAATATGTGCATCATGGACCAATGCTGCTCCAAATACAAAATCATCTAGGGAAGTCATCTAGTTAACTGGAGGCAAAATCACCAAATCTACCCAAATGAAAGATATAGAGCCACTTTTGGACAAGGCAAGGGCTCTATGAATAGCTAAATCTATTTGATTTTAGTTCAGATGTCTTAGAGATACATCTCTTATTTTCTTTATCTCTACTGTCATCTATTGTAATTATATCAGTATCTCAACTGATTAACTACAATAGACTTTTTTCCTGTTTTTATTTTTTTAAATTTTATTTTATGTTATGTTAATCACCATACATTACATCATTAGTTTTTGATGTAGTGTTCCATGATTCATTGTTTGCATATAACACCCAGTGCTCCATTCAATATGTGCCCTCTTTAATACCCATCACCAGGCTAACCCATCCCCCACCCCCTACCCTCTAGAACCCTCAGTTTGTTTCTCAGAGTCCATAGTCTCTCATGGTCCATCTCCCCCTCTGATTTTCCCCCTTCATTTTTCCTTTTTTTTTTTAACATATAATGTATTATTTGCTTCAGAGGTACAGGTCTGTGATTCATCAGTCTTACACAATTCACAGCGCTCACCATGGCACATACCCTCCCCAATGTCTATCATCCAGCCACCCCATCCCCCACAACCCCAGCAACCCTCAGTTTGTTTCCTGAGATTAAGAATTCCTCATATCAGTGAGGTCATATGATACATGTCTTTCTCTGATTGACTTATTTCACTCAGCATAACACCCTCCAGTTCCATCTACGTAGTTGCAAATGGCAAGATTTCATTTTTTTGATGGCTGCATAATATTCCAGTGTGTGTGTGTGTCTGTGTGTGTGTGTGTGTGTGTGTGTGTGTGTGTGTGTATACCACATCTTCTTTATCCATTCATCTGTTGATGGACATCTTGGCTCTTTCCATAGTTTGGCCATTGTGGACACTGCTGCTATAAACACTGGGGTGCATGTACCCCTTTGGATCACTACATTTGTATCTTTGGGGTAAATACCCAGTAGTGCAATTGCTGGGTCATATGGCAGACTTCTAATGGGATATTCTGCCAAAGGTTAGGTCCTTTTCCCTTCTTCATTAGAGAAGCCACAACTTATAGTATTCTTAGGGTCAAGGATCCCAAGAAACCATTTGTCATATACATTTTATGTTCAAAAATTTCTGATACCTTAGTTCTTGCTCAGAAACTGAAATCCATTCTTCTGTACAGGACATTTAAAGCACCCTTTGCCTGAAACTCCCTTTTCAGTTTCTTGTAGACATTCACCTTTACACCCCTTCTTCTGAACATATGATATAGATATACTTGCTATAGTAAGGCATAAGGACATTTTTATGCTTTATGACTTGGCTAATGTCAGTTATCCTCAAACTTACCCCATAAATATATCTCCAAATGCATAAAACAATGACAAAAGCATCCAGAGAAGTCTAGGATACAACCTTTCATGGCCAATTATCTTGCCGAAGCCTTAGCTCACACTGATGTCTCTTCCTTCATTTTTTAAAAAGTACAGAAAGCCTCCTTTCCACCCCATGATATGCCTTATACTATTTTAGTTCAGAAAAAATATTTTAAATTATTTATGAGATTAACATACTGATATAATTATACTCATAAGACAACACAGTAAGTTATACCTATTTATGTGTCTGTTATTCACCTTGATTATGAGCCCCTTATTCAGGAATTAGAGCTTATATGTCATTATATTATGAAAATCATTGAAAAAATGTTTCTAAAGAATATATGTATAAAATGAATTATGGTGACACAGAAAACTATGTTCAATGAAATTCAAATCCATATGGATGACAAGTATTTCCTTTCAGTATCTTTAAGAAAAACATATTAATATAATTATTAAGCATTGATATATTTCTCCTCTCAATGCAACCCCATCACCTTTTAAACGTGGATAAAAATGTTGATTTCTCTTCTTAATTGCTGATTCCACAAAACTAGAGAATGTTTGTTTGAGGGAGGATTAAGAGAAGTAGAAAAGAAAAATTGTGAGTAAATCTTGTATTATTTGTAACTGCTATACAATTTGAGTGTCAACATTTTTAATGTATTATTTTAATAATTAATAGACTTTTTAGCACAGTGTTAGATTTACAGAATAACTGAACAGGTAATACAGAGAACTCTACATTCTCAACCTTATGCCCACTCTACAAGTCTACAGTTTCCCTCATATTAACATCCAAAATTAGGGTAGTATACTTGCTAGAGTTAATGAACCAAAATTGATAAATTCTTCTTATTATAGCCCATGGCTTATATTAAGATTCACTTTTTGTGTTGTACAGTTCTAGGGGTTTTAACAACTGCATAATGGCATATATCCACCATTACGTTTAAAAAAAAATTAGTGCAGTTTCAGGATCACAGGCAACTAAAATTTGTAGAGAATAGTTTCACTATGCTAAAAGTCCCTCTGTATTCCACCTATTCAGTCATTCCCCTTTCCTGAATCCCTGGCAACCACTGATCTTTTAACTATCTCTATAGTTTTGCTTTTTTCAGAATGCCATATACTTGTAAGAATAACATATGTAGCCTTTTCAGATGGCTTTTTTCACTAAGCATTATGCAGGTAAGCACCTCCCTCCTTGTCTTTCATTGCTTGATAGTTCCTTTCTTCTGAGTACTGAATACTATTCCATTGGAAGCAAATAACAGACACCTAACTCAGTTCTAAGTGATGAGAAGCATTTTCCTGGACTAAGAACCTCTGACAGGAGCTTGAGGATACATGGAATTAGTCAAGCCAAGGAAGAACAGAATGAGTGACAGGCATGAAGAAGACAAGGAGCCCAGGCAAAACTGCTGGAAAAGATGTGGCTAATAATGTAGCCTGACCTTTATCCTCGGGAACATTCACCAACAATCACTATTCCCTAAATATGTAAACAACATATTTACTATACATGCAGAAAGAAACTAAAACCCTGCCAGGTATCCATTTAAGTAAGAATGAATCTTTTTGTTCAAAATACTCTCAGTAATAATTAAAAGCAGGTATCCTACCACCAATAATTTAATTCACAATAGGCCTCCCAAAAAGCAATCAGGTCCACATTAATTAAAAAAAGATTATCAACAATCAAAGACTCTTGGCCTTACTCTCTGATCAGCCAAATGCAGAATACTTATGGGGGAAAAAAAAAAGATAGCCAGCATATCAGGGAAATAAATAGTACATTTAAAAAAAAGCATCATTTTTTACTTCATAACTTCAGGTTTGCTCTCAAAGTGTATTTTACAACATTGTGGAGTTTTACAATTCAAATCCATAGCAACTCTACAAGGTCCTTCCCGTGTAAATGTCTTCAGATGCATAATCAAGCACAGAGAATCAAAAATATGCCTGGTTTGTTACACAGAGCAGGAAAGAAGTGTTTGCTCAGATAGATTCTGGGCACCATCTGGGAGACAAGTGCTTGGTTTTGCAACAGATTGCATAATTTTCCTGTAGAATCTGGAGAAAAGCCCTAACTGCTTTAATAGAGAGTTGATTTTACATGCCTTTAATCTTCATTTCAGTTTGTCTTAAAGGCAATCCATATGGTTGAATGGCAGAAGTAGTCATTAGCTTAACACAGTGTTCAGGCTTCCATCTTTCTGTGGGAGACATGCAATATTTCACCTTACAGAGAGTTTTCATTGCACATGGCAATTAATCTTTTTACTAGCCAAGCATCTACTGCATATGTATGCTATTTGATTGATTATATTAGAAATTTAATGTTACAGTTCATACATTAGTAATATTTCAATATAACACACACCAAGGACTCCACTATCAATAATATGAGTGGATTAAGAGCAGCACAAATTAGCACCCGGAGCAGGAAGGATAACCTTGGCCAGTAGAAAATACTTCATCCACAAAAGAGAAATCCTAGAGCAAAGTTCATCTTATTAGAAGCTCTATGTGGAACTTGTGGCTAGAGGACATACGGAATCCTAACAGGCAACCAAATACACATAAAAGCAGATGGCAAGACACAATTCCCAAACAGAAGAGGCAGTCAGACCACCATTTAATGTACCCGTGACTACATACCTTTCTTGGCAGATGCTAGAGAGAAAAGCACTTTGGCATCACGTAGTAAAAGATACAATTAAAAATCTAAACAGATTTAGCAGAGTTGGATATTTAAATGGAAAGTATTGCTCATAATTGTATCCCGGTAATAGTTTCTAAAGTAGATGAAAAGTAGAACAGCTTTTTTTTTTTTCATTGAACTAAATTCTTAGGCATGAGCTTTGCATACCTGCTAGGAAAAGTTACCTGTATGTTTCCATCTACCCAGAGAAGGAGAGTTGGGGGAAACAATTCCATTTATTTATCACACATTAAGCTAAATGCTACCCTTGAAATCTCAAATATGCTATTATATATGATATCCCTAATCATATCCAAACTTTCATTGCACATTGGAAGTAACTCGATGGAAGTATGTGACTACATTCCTAAACTCATAAATTGCTAAATGGAAGCTACAAGACTTCAAAAACAGAAATCCACACTCCAGACTTCTTTTCATATGGTTCTCTTCTCTATTCCACCTTGGTTTTCCTACAGGAAAAGCAGCATTCCTAGCAAGGTAATTATCATTCTCCCCACAAGTCATGTATTTAGGTAGCCCCAAGGATAAGGAAAATGTACCCAGAGGGTAGTTTATTTAAAGGGCACAAAATAACTAGGAAATAAAGAATAGATAATATAAAATAGAGGATTATGGTTGAGAAATAAAAACATGACGAAATTGAAGTCATTGGAGCAACAGAATTGTTTTAATGCAGCATCTTTTAAATAAAGTACAGCTGACCCTTGAACAATATGGGTTTGAACTGTGTTGGGTCCACTTATACATGGATGCTTTTTCAATAAATATATTGGAAATTTTCTTTATTGGAAAATAACCACCTTTTCTTAGAAAACTATCCATTTGGGAAAACCTGTAAACAAACTGCATGGCCTAAACAGCCCCCCCCCAAATTAAGAAAAAGATAGGTATTACTGTAAGAAGGTAGTATACAATACATATAACATAAAAATATGTGTTAATCAACTGCTTAGGTAAGTCTTCCAGTCAACAGCAGGTTATTAGTAGTTAAATTTGGGGGGAGTCAAAAATTATACACAGATTTTTTTTACTGCACTGGCAGTTGGTGCCTCTAACCCTTACATCATTCAAGGGTCAGCTGTATTTTGTAGATTATAATAATGGTCCCAATTACTACACACTCCATGGGTTTATACCCCTTGCCTTATAACTTTGTAATATCCTCCCTCTCTGACCGCAACTTGAGTTACATATAATTTGCTTTGGGCTCTTTGAAATTTAGCCAACATTACACAAGGGGAGGACTGGAAGGACTACTGGGGTTGCTCACTCTTTTCCTCTCATGGTATTGAGAAGGAAATGCCCAGCCTAGCCTGGTGATCCTAGGAGGAGGAGAGAGCGTGGGTTAGAGAGGTAAGTCACTTTGAGCGTTCCAGTAAGGCCTTCTTAATCAGCTAGCAGCTAGCCAAACTCGAGATGTCTGAGCAAAGCAAGAAAAGAACAGGAGAGCTGCCTAGCTAACCATCCCAACACCTGAGCAACAAGTTTATTACACCACAGTTTTGGGTTATTTGCTATACAACATTATTGTGACAGTAGATATGTAAAGAAGATAAAATGATAATTGCCAAAACTTATTAACATTAAATGTTATTATGCTAGTCATTTTTGTTTATTGTATTTCTGTTCCATCTCCTTGTTTATTTCTGAGACCTTCTACTTCCTGAAGATGTGTGTGCTATGGCATTGGGTATAGAGACATTAATACCTGTCACATCATTATCATGAATTGTTGCCTTTAACAAATTCAACCTGAGCTTATAAACTGGGGCCAGGATGATGGTTATTGTGACTGGCTTAAGCTAATGAGGACCCACACCCAGAAATAAGGTTGGACAAAATTTCCTGACTAGAAAATATAGATTATTGCTAAGAAAAAGAGAATGAATGCAAAAGAGATCATTAATAAATGGGTAGAAGAGTCTAAGATGTGAATGAATGAACAAATAATAGATGAATGAATGAACGAATATTTTAAAGATAATATTGGTTTTGTCTTTTAAGAACCATTTAAGTACAAGCAGCTGGATACTGGTCAAAATCACTAACGGATAAGTGAAATAACTTTTTTTTTTAAAGATTTTTATTTATTTATTTGACACACAGAGAGAGCGAGAGAGAGAGAGAGAGCACGCACAAGCAGGGGGAGCGGCAGGCAGAGGGAGAAGCAGGCTTCCCGCATGAGCAGGGAGCCCGATGTGGGGCTCGATCCCAGGACTCTGGGATCATGACCTGAGCTGAAGGCAGCGGTTTAACCAACTGAGCCACCCAGGCGCCCCGTGAAATAACTTTTTACTTTGAGGTATAAAACAGACATGAGATGAAGTAATATGTATGCAGGAAACTTAAATATTTTATGTAAACTTTATGCTTTTTTTAAGAGTAGACATTATAGCTTAGAATCTAGAAGATGGTGTCTTCTCTGCCTGAATGGTGATGTGCATTAATTTGGGTATTTACTGTAGAAGTCAGTCTGCTGAGGAAAGCTTTGCAGTCTATCTAAACTTGTTTTAATTTGAATCCCAAGCCATTCTTTGTGTCTATAGTGTGGAACTGCTTAAAAATCTGTAGCAATAAAGCAAAGATGTGGGGACAGATTGGTTTCCAAAGTACTTCTTAAATGCATACCACAGACTACCCAATGGTTACAAATACAGTTCCTATGAGTAAATGAAGAAGAATGATGGATGCAAATCAATTAGCATGTATCATGCAAAATATCAGCCTAAAAGCAGACAAACTTTCAATAAGTGTCAAGCCAAAATAGTAAAATCTAATTGTTAACAGTCAAACCTTATTAATCAATTCTATGCCTAATTATTAAATAATTTGCCAGCACTCTTAACAATCAAACAAAGGGATCTATCAAAACATAATATCAGACTGACATAATTAAGTGGATTTCTGCTCAGTGATAAATCACCATCTAGTATTAACTACATAGAATTGAGATTAGATAAATCTGGAATTGATTTGAAAGCTGCATTTAGATTTCCTAATGACCATATATGGCCGGACGCTGCCCAGGTCTTGAGAGCAAGGCAAGAGAAGGGTGTACTTTACATTTGAAATGCTGTGTTCTCATCACAGAGAACACCCTGATCCAAGCTGTCCAGAATGTGGGAGCCAAAGAAATCCCTGGAGATTAAATTAAAAAGTGGCTTTGTGGCCTAATTACAAAAAGTCTAAAATATATGAAGTTAAACTGGAATAAAATGTTAGCAGCACCCAGTTAGGGTCCCAGATTTAGAGTCTGAATCATGGATATGGCAACAAAGCTAAGTTTGGCAAGGAGATGCTACCATCATACAGGATGGTCAGTGGCGGCAGCAGCAATAAATCAAACGCATGGCATCAACTAAATGCAAAAAGACTTTCTTATGTGTCTTTTAGACAGAAGGCATGTAGAACTTGTAATGGCTTGAGGTTCTAAGAAATCTTGAAAATAAAAATAATAAGACAACATAAATGTTCTAGCTTATGTTCATTGCACATCATATATAGACTACATGCCAGACTCTTTAAATTATTTTCCACACATTACCCTGTTTATTTTTTTAAATTGTTTATGAATTGAAAAGGATTATTGTTCTATTTTACAGGTGAAAAATCCATGATGCAGAGAGATAAGTAATGTGTCCAAGGTCAATTTAAAGCTGGTAAATCAAGCAGCTGGGATTAAGTTCCAGGCAATTTAGCATCAGAGTCTATACTCTTAAAGCAGAAGTTTATCCTTATGCCCCACATTTCCACAAGTTGAACCTTGCAATATTAAACTCCTTTGGGTCAGCTGGGAAGCCAAGACTGGCTTACATTTAAAAGTCCTTCACCCTCCATGATGCTCTTACATTGGATTTCACAACAACCCAGCTGGGGAAGGGATGACATCGCTTATGTGCATTTTCCAAAGCAGTAAAGTTAGTTTGCTTGTTTCTTTGTCGTTGTTTTTTAAAGATTTTATTTATTTATTTGAAAGAGAGAGTATAAGGATGGGGATGGGGAGGGAGAGGGAGAGGGACAAGCACAGAGTCCAACTCTGCTGGATCCCAAGACCCTGAGATCATGAGCGGAGGCAAAATCAAGAGTCTGAGCTTAGAACTTAAGGACGGAGGCACGCGGGTGCCCCTTTTGTTTTTTGTTTTTAATTTTTTTTAATGGTTTACTTATTTATGTCTCACCTTGTTCCAGACATATTAAAGGTTTAACACAGAGGCAGGACTTGGTATCATAAGACCAAGCTGTGCACAAAAAAGGGTAAGTTTATTTCTACTCAAAGACTGGAAGCTGGTTGTAAGCTATATCCCAGTTTACAGTATAGTCTCTTCATGAACTTTAGGTCCTACATGTACACTGAAAGGGCATATCAGAATGATCTGTAAGACACTTTAGATTCTAATATTGGTGTTTATAAATGCATTTCCTAATCAGTAGGTAGAAACGTAGTGCTAAATATTCAGCTAAGTACTAAACAGGCAAAACAAGTGAAGTTGCTCTTTGAATATGACATATTCATATGTTTTTGGTACACCAAACAGCTTCACAGAGGAAACCTGTGTCAATATCACCAACGATATAAAGCTACATCAATTCTGGCTATTTTTCCTAAGACATCACCCATCATGACCTTTTCCTTGATCATTTTCCTTAAATACATACTTCCTAAACCAATATCTCATATAAACTATTGGCCTTTTGCCTAGAAATCTAACAAAAATAAAATGCCATTTTTAAGAACATATTGGAAATACATTCTAAAGATAAAATGGATAACAAAAATGTAGATCAATAAAAGGGTGTATGCATCTAAATTCAGTTATGTGGAAAATTCAGACTCTGTGTGTGTGTGTGTGCGCATGCATGCGTGGGTATGTGTTTTCTAAAGGTTATCTAGAGTGAAATTTGCTAATGAAAATGGAATTTGGGACTAGACTATTCCATAGTTGATCAGTATAATGCCAAAAGTGGTAGTTCCAACTAGAAAATAGACAATCTTATGTAAGGAAGTCCACTGAAAATTTTAGTTATTTCATAATGTAAACCCAGGCATAGGTTCAGATTTTAGCAAGCTGAAACCAAAGGATGCAGGATTAAGTTGCAATTTCATTTTAAAGGTCTGGAAAGAGCATTATGATCTATTGTGGAAAGACACTAATCACTGAGGACCATAATGATTGCTGTTTGACAATTTTAATATGTAAGGGTACCTGATTAAAATTTAAAAGGCATCTTGAGCATTTCTGAAGCTAAATTAACATTTATTGAGTAGTTCTTGGTGCTAGGCTCTGAGCTGGTTGCTTTACACAAGATATCCCACTTAATCCTCATGACAACTTTGGGAGCTAGGTTTCATTAGCTGGGAAAAGGTTTAGATTTTACTGAAAAGAACATAAAACTTGGAATCAGATGGACATGGATTCAAGATTTCCATTACGAATTTTTTGTGGAGTGACATTCTTAGGTAGAAGGGCCATGCAAATTTATCACTTTAAGCTTTGATACATTGGTTTTGTTGTTTGCTTTTTCAAAATATATATTTTTATTCTGCACATTTAATAGACATTAATACAATGTTGGAAAAGCTGTAGGTGACATATGGGGGAAATGGGAAATATATTTAAGTAACATTTAAATATATTAATTTAAAATCTGTAAGAGAGTGTTATTTTTTTTAAATAAAATTTGGAGCATTTAAAAGCCCCTATTATAAGTGTGATGGCAAAGTATCACATTGGAATTACGCTTCCGTGAAGCAAGTATCACTCAGATAGGCTAGACTGATGAGGTGATATCTAACCCCAAATTTGAGAGACATAACACAACAAAGCTTTATTTCCTTTTCACAGAGAGTCAGTCGTGGGTTGGAGGACTCTCCAGGGTAACTCCTCCCCAAGTGATGGCTCAGCATTGCCCCAACAGATCAACTCATGCCCCCATGTTAACAAGAGCAGTGGGAAGAGACAGGTGGGGCAGCAAGCACCAGCAATTACATGTTTCCACAAAGAAGTCACACATATCACTACATTCACATTTGATTGGGCAAAGAAGTTCAGATGACCATTCCTAATTTCAGAGTGGCAGGGAATGGAAGCTTCTTGTTGGTGAGAGGCTGGAGGCGTGGGGAACTCCCTCACACTGAACAGTCGTAGGCTAGACATTTATATCCCTTCTTATGCATTTGTGATGATTCTAAGAAAAAATTGTCAAAGGTATACTTTCTCTAGAAGCTTCTATCCTTTCACTAACATGTGAAGCAAGGTATCTGGAACTAAAATATCAAATTAAATATATATATATATATATATATATATATATATATATATATATACACACACACACACACACACACATACATACAGAGGTTGTGCTCTGTTTCATCAAGTAAGTTAAAAAAAAAATCGGTCTGGCATTGCCTAAATTCTTAAGTCATGAGTTTTCTATGCCTATGAAAGTCTTCCTGAAAGTTGTAAGGTGAACTAACAGATTGCTGATAACTGACAGAGAAACCTCACTGAGACTACATCTGCCTGTGTGTATAATTTACTGCCAGAGATAAATGTGACATTTAAATTGCAATGCTCTTTCCCCCATGCATTTCTGTCAGGATACTTTCCGCATGAAAATGGAATGATTTAAAAATGCTTTAAAATATACAATATTTGGTGTAACATTATAATACAGAAGATCCTTCAATGAACTATTAGGTGGAACAGGTTGCTTGATTATTACCATGAATGTCAAAAGTATGCAGTGTGGTAGTTAATACAATTCAGTGAGTGATGAGTTGGTAACAATTTATTCCCTCAGAGAAAGGAAATAAAAGACCAGGGAATTCAAGGAGAGGCTCATCATTTCCAATAATATTATATTCAAGAATAAAACAGAACAATAGATTTGAATCTGAAGTTAGATATCTTGCTTATAATACAGATTTCTTTTGGAAAATAGAGAAGTCAAGAAGATATTAATTGAAAAAATTATTTAAAAATTCAGTAATATAAAATGAAAAACAATTTCCCCTTATATTTCTTAAAGTTATGAATTTCTTAAATGTTTGAGCATGGATAAAACTGTAAGTAATAATCAATTATCTACATTTCAACCTAGCTTCTCAGTTTATCTTCAAAATAATCATGACAATACAATCTCATGAAAGTATTATGAGGGCTAAAAGGCATAACTAATTAATAAGTCTAGCACAATCCCTATTGTATACTGTATGCCAGTATGCATTTTGGGTTTAAATCCTGGAAAAGCCTCAAAATATAAATCCAAAGAATTCTGATTTATAAATTGATTTTCTAAGTATGTATTTTAAAAAGCTTAAATGGTGATTCAATATAGGGTTTCTGAACTATACTAGACACTAAAAAATGCTGAGGTCATGCACCCCTATGACAAATTCCCAAAAATCTGCACGTGTGTGGTGTGTGTGTGTGACTGTGTATACATATATAATTTCAAAGACTTTGCCAAAGCTCATCCATGGATATTTTAGCAATCCCTGGCTGCCAGATCAAGGACCACTGTATTATTTTGTGAAAAAATTTTGCCTCCTTTCCCCTAGTTTATATTGAAATAAACATACAATTGACTTTAAGTATTTTCCTCCATAAAAGTCATAAAGAAACAAATACAAAATGTTGATATAGAATAAATCAGTATTCTATTTAGTGGAGTGGATATGTGAATACTTCAACAAGCAACATTTTTATTCTAGTACCTTGAAATGCATTAAATATAGTACAGGTACTATCAATTAAAGTGTCTGAAAATTAATTACAACAAGAAGCAGAATCATTCAACTAATCACAGCCAGATCTAAATAAATTAGTTCTTAATCATAGCTTTGAAAGAAGAGAAAAAGAAAGCAATGTCAAGAAAGTCAAATTGCCTTTCCTTGGGCAAAGACATAATAAAACATATGGTAAGTCAAGAATTTAACTTCAATTTTGTTGATAAGATCATTACAAAGTTTTAGTAATAATATTACATATTTTCCCCATATGAGTTTTCAGTTTAATTGCTCATTGTTAGATAAAGGGACATATTTGCCAAAGCTAGTGTGAAAGCTGCACCCAGGAGATGACAGAAGACAATGGAGCAGTATATCCTTTCCCACTTTCCAACATTTTATCCTCAGACTGGGCTGGGATGGAGGGGCAGTTTCCTTTTCCACATCTTCATATGTGGGGGCTCACCTCCTCTGCATTCTTTCTTTGCAGAGAGAGATGGTAAAAGGCTGTCCCAGTATATTTTCACATTTAAGAGATCCAGGATAAAAATTTATGGCAAAAATTTAGGAACCAAGACATACCACAAGTTTCCTTCCCTAGTTTCTACAAAAGTAAACTTGTTGCTGCCTTCTAAAGGAAAAGTAAAACAAATGTGAAGTTAACCAGCCTCATTTTGAATCCTGGCCTTTCTGTTCACTAGCCGTATGATGGGTCAAATTACTTCATCTTTCTTCATTTCAGTTTACTAAATAAATGAATTTTTAAAAAGTCTGTATCTCACAGGGTTGATGAGAGGATTAAATGATAATAATCCTCATAGCACCTCAATAATATTAATTATTACGTAGAATTAAGTTTTGTACTTGCTGGCATTCAAAGATTTCTTTACTGAAATATTTATTCTTATGGTTTTAATCTTGACACTGCACTTGACTCTGCCATCGATGATCGTGGGACAGTTTGTTAAACATTTGGATTTGAATAAGGACTACATTCCTGTTGGCTTATAATACTGATATACCACTGTTTCTTTAATCTACTATGCATATTCCAGGAATAACCTTGAGAATGTTATAAAGGGTACAAGATTGGAGATGTCTTGCTCTAAGACTCTGCTCATAATTCCAGAACATACCACTTTATCTGTATATTACAAGCATTGTGAACAGTTTCTATATCAAACCATTTTCCAGATAGCAGCTGAAAGGATCAATCTAAACTGCAAATCTGATCATAGCTCCCCTGGCTTAAAATCTTTTAAGTATTCCCTTTGCCTGGTCAATAAAGTCCAAACACCTTGATCCTATACTCTCCTTCCATGCTTTTCTATTTTTGGTATTCTGTTCTATATTTCACACCATGAACACACTCCCAAGGGACCCCATTTCCTATACCTTGGTCACTCTTGCCCTTTAGCAAACTCTTTGCCTGCTAGCTTGAATTTATTCCTCAATTTATATGCTGCTTCTCCTTCCCAGAATTGCACACCTTGGTTAGCTATGTTGATAGAACATCCTACGCATGACCCCTCAGAGGTACATCTGAATTTCTTCAATCTAGCACTGAAATTACTCATATATTTAATTTTCTCCACTTAACCATAAGATCAGGAACAGTTTTGCCACTCATTGTATCTCTAACATCTAATACAGCGCCTGGCACATAATAGATGCTTAAAAATATTATATGAATGAGCCAGACAGCAATGCAATTTTATGGCAATTGTTATTTCTCTCCATATTTTGAGCTTTTTAAGAACAAGAGTAGTTTCAAGAATTAATGCAAATGATGTGTATTGAATGCAGAATATTATGGTAAGGTCCATGAGATCAGGAACCTTGTCTGATTTTGTCTTGGCTTTTATAGCACTCAGTACCCAATACAGAACCTGGAACATAATAAGCATGAGACCAATATATATGGAACAACAAATGAATTAATATATCTTAGACTCTTAGGATCCAGACAATAATGAAAATATGAAGTTGCTCCCTACTAAAGCATATTAAGATAACCTACTTACTAACCTTCTCATAACTTCTCAAATGTGAATGATCTAAATTACCATCTCGTGATCATTTGGAACTACTAGAGATGCAGAAATATTTAGATTTCTCCCCTTAATTAGTGTGCTTCTGGTTATTTTTTAAGAAAAATTAATTAAAACAAATAGTCTTTATGAACTACAGGGTAAAAGAGGGACACATTTTATGAGATGTGTGTGTGTGTGTGTGTGTGTGTGTGTGTGTGTGTATGCGTGTAGTTTTGTTCCACTCTGATATCCAGGCTAATTTGAAAATACCACAATGGGTTGCTTGACATTTGCTAAGAAATTATACTCAAAGTGAATTTTAAAATGATTCATGTTTTGTAATCTCAAGAAATGAATGGTAATGATCTTCCCTTATATTTGTATATGCATTAATCTTCATCATTGCTAGTTAATTGTATACATTTTTGGCTCATGAACAATACACATTTTAGGAAGACAAATAGCTTCTTTTTCTGGAAAATATTATGTATGGATCTTTTGTTTTTAAAAAATCTTGCTAGTTTTTATTGAACGCATGTCACTATAGAAAATTGTTGCTTTAGAACAAAATAGGATTTATGCCTCAGCTGGAGGATGAAGAAAAGGAGGTGAAGGGAAAGGGTATCAGGTCTCTTTCAGGGATCACTGAAGGATAATTTATTAATTAATTAACAATAATCTAATACTACAACAACAGGGGGGGAATGGTTCTTGGTTCAAAATACTGGTAAATCTAAGGGTAGGTCTAGCTTGGGGCACATCTGAATCAAGAGGTAAAATAAGCCATTAAGACTCCTGATTGAACAGTACCCTCTTTTGCTAACTTTTATTGGGAAAACTCTTTCCATCCTTTTAAGCTACTCTAAGCCTAAATTGAAACTTTGGATCCCCCCAAAATACAATCATCTCTTCCCTAGTATCTGAAAGCCAGATCTCAATGAGTACGTTTTATGTTTTGCTATCATTGCAAAGTCAAGAAAGATGGGAAACATGACAGTCAGGTCTAAGTTGTTTTAGTGATGGGAGGGAAGGGGTAATGTGACTGATAACTTCAACAAGGAGGCATGAACTGAGGTACTGATCATTCTTGATAGGAAACCCTGGTGATTTTATTTAAAAAAATGAGGAATTTGTATTAGATCAGTTGAAATAACAGATTACTTAATCCAATAAAGGGTATATGAGTAGGATGCTAAACTCATCATACTTCAAACAAACTAAGTTTATTTTCACCTGTTTCATGTATTGGACAGCTACATGAGACTTTTATAGGAGAAATTGATTTATTTCTTTAAAAAAGCTTGGAAATTTCAGACATTGATTAGCTTAGGGTTCACTTTAAGTTTGAGGATTTCATTTGTTTCTGAGAGGTGAGGACCGGGTCAACAGTACTCAAGACAGAAAGCTCGTGAAAAGGTTAACAGATGATGCTTCCTAAAATGAAATTACACTCATTGTGGGAGATAATTATTATTAATAAGTAGATAAAAGTGTCAAGATAGTAAGGAAGAGCCGAGATTAAATAGCTAGCACCAACACTGACTAACCTTTTCAAATTATGATTAATTGCCCAAGAGCAAAAAATGCCCATGCAGTTGTGATCCTTTGTTTGCTTCATGTTGCTTTTGGGGAATCCTGAATAACAAGGGAAACAGGTTCCTCAGAGATGAAAAGTTTAGGTCTTCTAACTTCAAGAAAACACATGCTCTTGAGAGGTATCAGCTGGTCAGTTGTTGTTAGAAGGTAAAGAGATCATCGAGACTATGACCTCCGTTAACTCTAATCTTCATATTTGCAAGCTTTATCCCTATGGCTTTCACCATTCATGTATGGCTTGCTTGTGCCTCAGGAGTGAATATTTCATCTCCATATGCCATGGATGATGATAATATAGAGAATAAAGATTATTTTCAAGAACCTACTAGAAAATAATACTAGCACTGTGTTAAGCATTTATCAACCAAAATATGCCAAATAAATATTCTTTTCATTTTTTTTCAAATTAGAAAGTTTAGGGTAGATAGGTTAAGGACCCTGACTAGATTCAAATGACTAATGCAATTCAAGCCTAAGTTCATTTGCTCCCAAAGTTGATTCTTTTACTCTTCACAACACAGGTTTTTCTAGTCAATCCTTTGTCTTTTTTTTTTTTAATGCCCAGAATGATTCCTACATATAACAAAAGAACAGAGTGATGGAGTTTCCATTGTTTAGTATTGCTCTTTTTCTTCTTTTTAACTGATTTTCTCACTCCACCAAACAGGACTCTTAGAGTAATATCAAATATTTATCTCCAACTCTTCAGAGTCACTGCTTGCTAAAAATAGTCAAGGCAAATGTTCCTGCATTTTTTGCCTAGAAACTTACCTTTCTTTCAGAAGGGACTGTGTGGTGATCCATATGCAGTCAGATGACCCCCTGCTAATTCTTTGTACCATGAATACTATGGGGAACACACTGTTACAAGGGGCAATAAGGGCAATTCTTTTGTTTTGGGGACAATTCTCTTGGGGGATGGCAAGGAGGAGTTAGTAAATGAGACAGAATGTTTTCCTTTATGCTGCTGACAATACCATCTAGCTCTTATACTACAAATTTTCTTCAGGAGAGCATTTCATTTGACTTTGTCATTGTAAGGACATTTGAAATTAATACAAATCTGTGGTTTCAAAGCAGGTTAATTAGAACCAAAATACAAAGATGTTCCCTGTACTTTAAAAAACAAATTTAGAGAAAGTATTTCTCAAAGGTAATTTTTCTGAATATGGAAAGAAAATTTCTCAAGTTGAGCTGCAGTGTGCACTAGCGACTTAATATCTGAATCTCTTTTAAGCTAGAAAAACAGGACAGTGACATCAGAACTGAAGCACTGTCCATGTTGGGACTCATGTACAGAGTTTATGATGACAAGAACATTTGGTATCAAATTCTAAATTGATGCTGAATGACAGTGCGTCTGCCATATCTCTGCCACTTACAACTATCACAAGCCCCACTTGCTTAAAAGGAACACTGCATGTGCTATCCCGCAAAAAGCAGGTGCTTTCAAATAAGCAATGGCCAATATTGCTTTTGAGAAATATGAACACTTGTCTGCCTTCTCCGAACCAATTATTCAGCCAACTATACATTGGGGAAATTAATTCTTGAAGCAAAAGATTTCATTACATTCATAACTACAAATATTGTTCTTGGATATAAACTGCCTGGCTCACTTGACTCAGTGACCTTTGATTTCGATATATCTAATAGATTTATAATATGTTCTGGGAAGAAGACTCTTTTTTTTTTCCTCCTTAAATTGCTCTTTCAACTTCTTGAATATCAGATGAATGTTAAGTCCTTCCAGGGGTATCTGAGAAGCCAAAGAATTCTACGTATTTTGTAAGTTTGGCTTCCAACATGCTTCCTAGATAAAGATCATGGAATCTTAATGTTGGAAGGAATCATAGAAGTGATTCAGTCTAATCTGATACGGAGTCTTTCTTCCCTACTGGATTGTGAGTGCCACGAGAACAAAAATGATGTCCCATTAACCCTTATTTTCTCAGCACCTGATAAAAAATCTCATCCACAATAAGTCTTAATTATATAATAACTAAGGGCGTAAAATGATGAATTAATCTAGGTTAGAGTTTCCTAAAAAATGGTGCATTTACCACCAAAGGTACAAGACTATTTTAGGTGTCATTTGGACAAGTGTCAGTATGTCATTTTCTGTATCTTAATATACCTTTACTATGTATTACTTTATCCTTGACTAAGGAAGAAATACAAAATTATAAAGTTAAAATAAATAGTAAATGTAAAGAAAATGTAATGAATAAAAGTACTGGTTATATCACTGATGGTAAAAACTGTGGAGAGTAAAACAGAAACATGACAGAAAGATGTTCTACCCAATACTTGGTTCTCTCCATTTCACCCCTCCTTCATAGCATGAACTGTCTACATCTTTACTTTTATAATATTATCAATAATATTTTTGTTGACATCAGCTTAGAGAAAAAATATAACATGAATTTTTGATGCCATTGAGATGTATGGCTCTAGTTTATTCATTGTTTCTCAACCATATGACCTCTATGTTTGGTATTACTATGGCGTTGAGTGCTCTCATCTATTCTAATTTCTTATCATTTTACTGTTTTCACCTCTTTAACCTCTGACGTTTCTGTTCTTTCTTAGCAATCTAAGGTTGTGATCTAAAAGCTCTGAAGGATAATCTTTGACAGATGTAAATGTATTGTTCATAAAAGGCTCTTGCAAGAGTGTTGGGGCCAGAAAGGGAGGTTGTTGGATTTAATATAGAGCCAGAAGTAGAATTCTGGGAAGTCTGATTTTCATGATTCTTTTCATATTACAGAAGAAAACACATTTTATGTATTTATTTATTTCCTTTTATCTTCTAAGAAATATTCAAAGAGATCCTTATATCTTTATCTTTCATTATACACAAAGGTCTGCCCATAGTACTTTGAAATAAATAATGAGGAATTATTAGAAATGCATTTTTTCTCTCATTAAAATTGGATCGCAGTCTGTGAAACCCTCTCCTATCATTATTTCTGACATTCATTCTCATATTCATTTTGGAATATTATTATAATAGTGCTTATTGCACTGTCAGATTTTTTGAACAGAGAAATACTATGGATGCATTAAACCATTCACTGAGCAGGAATTATGAACTTGGTGCCCACGTGAAATCAGTACCAGGAGAAGAACTTGTCACTGTGTTTTCCCAGAGCAAAAAACTTAACAGGGCATGTTTTTTAGTTCTTCTATTATTTTTTTAAATGAATGGAAATAATGGATATGCTCATAAGTTTATCCAGTTTGCCACTGTAAAACATCTAAACATTATCAGCCCCTCTGTTCCTTCTTGTCTTCTTTGGAGAAGACAAGGTATTTGAAAAGAGAGAGAGGTTCTTTTAGGGATACTGAATGCTGAGCACTTGACTTTTACTGTATAAGAAATTTGAAACAATTACCTAAATTGTCTCCCATATTCCATCTTCCAATCTCCAACTGATTCTTCTTACAGAAAAAAAAAATGTTTAAAGAAACTTTATGTGCTTCTAGGGCACAACAAATGTTTAAACAAAGTCTGAACTTGCCATACCCTTTTCCTTCCTTGTCACTACAATGTAACACTTTCCAAGTTCACATCCATGCATGAGTAACAAATGACCAGAGAAATATTGCTAAGATTGATTAAACTGCATATGAAAGGTCTCTGAAGATTTTTGTAAAAGAACTTTTCCCCACAATTATTTGCCTCCACTTTTTAACTGCTTAGTTGGGGATTTTTTGAATGGGTCATTGAAATGACTATGTCCAATCACTTAAATGTAAATTCCGATCTTGGTTTACTCATAGGCTACTTATTTCTGCACCATCATATTGCAGTCATTGGTCTTCTATCAATTATCATCTTCCTTGACATATTATCATCATTCAACCGGTATTTCAAGGAAAAAAATAAGTTTCTTCACTTATTTCTGAGATACTACAACCTTTTGTTCCCTAACAGTCCTTCTATCTTACTCACTGCTACTTTTAGGAACCTCTTCTTCTTCCCAATCTCATGCTTGAAAAACATAAACATATGCTGATCTCTCGCTCTCTTCCTTTCTTTCTCTCTTTCTCGACTGATAGATAGATAGATAGATAGATAGATAGACAGATATAGATATAGATAGATGATAGAGAGCTTGGTGTTCTCCAAGCTTCCTAAATCTGTGGTTTGATGCCTGATGCTAATTTGGGAAAATTCTCAGTCATAATTGTTTCAGATAATTCTTCTGTTCCTTACTCTCACTGTTCACCTTCTGGTATTTCCATTTCATGTATGTTATACCTTTGTAGTTGTCCCACAGCTATTGGTTACTCCCTCCCCCCAATTTTTTGCTTGCTTTTTAGTTTGGGAGATTTTGTTGTTGTTGTTGTTTTAAGATTTTGTGTATTTATTTGAGAGAGAGAGAGTGAGCACTGGGGAGGGGCAGAGGGAGAGAGAGAGAAAAGCTTAAGCAGGACCACAGGGCACGGGCAGGCTGAATAAGCCAGTAGCCCAAAATCCCCATCTCAAAAGTCCCTCCAGCATTCGTCCCTCAATTAAAACCTATGACCAAAAAAGAGGATCCTATATGACCACCAAAGGAAGGAAACAACTTCTATACATTTTTGGGACTCATCAGTTCAGTATGTGTTATGTAAGCCAAAAACTGATGTCAGGCATGTTGGAGTTATTTATAATCAGGCATAATCTTGAGAGAAAGTATCAAGGAGAAATTTCTTCAGTAGGCAGAGTTTCAAGAGTTGTGCCTGGTTCTGCACTTTATGTTGAAGGAAGAGCCTGAGGTGGTGAGTATTTATGGAATCATGGACAATGGTATATGGGCTAGTGAGCTGGTGAGAGGTCTAAAAAGAAAAAGATTAAAATCTCAGGGACAGGGAGGCCTGTGGTAGAGGCAGGTACAGGGGAGTGGGCAAGAAGTACAATGATTTCTGTATCATATGTTAATGTCCGCCAAAAGGAACATTTTTCACGGAGGGACACTGAACAACCAAGTAAACAAAAATGGCTAAAAGATGTCTACTTTATACAATTGTGAAAATTAGTATTTTGCACTATAATTGATATACATTGTCTAGATCCTCCTCCAGGTTAGAGCCTCAAATTATAAGGATAGCAGACACTCCCATTTTTTTCGTATTTTCAGTATTTGACCCACAAAGGATTTGATTTGGTTTAAAATAAGAAGACATTCATTAAATAATAGAATATTGAGCTAGAAATTAAAAGTCAAAACCATAGGAAACAAAAATAAAATAGGGATTAAGGAAAGGGGAGTAGAAATTGAATATAGGGTCAACTTAGTTGCTGGAGCCAATAGGATATTTGAATTGATTCTCAAAAACCAGATCGTTAAATGGGACAAAACCAGGGACGATGCCAGGTCTTCTGATTGCCATGGCAGTACACTTTCTACTATACCAAGAAGTAAACTAATCAAGAGTAAAATACTATAGAAGGAAATGTCCTGCAGTTCATTAACAGCTGTGTATCCTTTAGGAGGAAAGTTGATGCATTTTCCACCATGTGTTCCACGCTGAATTCTGCATGGTGAGTATGAGAAGTCACATTTGCTGTTCTATTTACCTCTAAGTAGCCCTGCAGTGTGTACTTTTTCCATTACACTGCCATCTTACTAATGAAGAATTATTATGGCAAAGAAATCTCTTGGGGAAGTTTAAGCTGGTAAACTGTTTCAAGAGGAGGACAGGGGTATTTGCAAGTTGTAACCAAGGACTCCTAAACATCAGGATACATATCATCTTGCTCTCACTCTCCCACATGAACCACAATCATAGTGCATTTCTTTCTGGAGTATCTGGGCCAGCAGGGGGCCGGGGGGTGGGGGAGAGGTGGAGTACAAAGCACAAAACAACCGTGGTGGATTTTCGGTGCAGTAGATACACAGATGTTAAACATGGAAATGAGAAAAAAGGTGAATCTCTAGAGACAAATATTTATGTAGGATTCAGAGGTAAATGATGGAATGTGGCATATTATAGAAAAAAAAAAAGAAACTGCCAAGTAATCAACAAAGAGAAAAAGTGGTCACAGAACCTGCTTATGATGAAGCAAAGAAAACTAATTGACCCATATAATCCTACTGGGAGTAGGGAAAGGAAAGTTATTTTTCTCACTTTAAGAAATAGAAGCACTCTCATTTATAAAATGACAGCTTTTACTTTCCATCAAAATGCACACCCTTTTTCTATTCTCTTGAGATCTCAATCAGAATTAGGAAAATAAAATGTGGCTGTGTGAAGATAAAAAGGACTCTGATTTGTTTCAGGACAGGACACTTTTAGTGAACCCTGAAAACTGTCTATTTTTTTTTTAAGATTTTATTTATTTATTTAATTGACAGAGAGAGAGAGACAATGAGAGAGGGAACACAAGCAGAGGGAGGGTCAGAGGGAGAAGCAGGCTTCCCGCGGAGCAGGGAGCCCGACACGGGGCTCGATCCCAGGACCCTGAGATCATGACCTGAGCTGAAGGCAGTCGTTTAACCAACTGAGCCACCCAGGCGCCCCGAAAACTGACTATTTTTAAAAAAAAGTCAGAATTCCATGAATTAATTACCATGTAAGGCTAGTGATGTGGGGGTTAAAACAAACCAAACAATTAAATATTGAGAGAAATATCTTAGAACAAGTGTTCTATGTCAGTTCCCTCCTCTTTGGATTATAATTCTAGAAACCATGATTGGTGAGATATTTGCTTTAGAAGTTATATATTACTATGGAACAAATTACCTCAAAACTTAGCAATATAAAACAACATGTATTTCTTATTCTTCGGTGTCTGTGGTTCTGTACTTGAAGAGCGGCTTGTCTGAATGATTGTGGCTGAGGGTTTTTCAGGACATTTATGTCAAAGCATCAGCCACAACTGCAGTCATCCAAAGGCTTTAGTGGGGCTGGAGGATCAGCCTCCAAGATGGCTCTCTCTGATGGCTTTTGGCAGGGAACCCCAATCCTTGCCCTATAGACCTCTTGATTGTTATGAGTGTCCTAAAATAAAGAATAGGATGCTTAGGTAAATTTGGATTTCAGGTAAACAACAAATAAAATTTTAGTGTAAGTATGTCCCCAACATTGCAAGGGACATACTTATATAAAAAAAACAAAACAAAAACAAAAACAAATACATGCTTTGTTTATCTGAAATTCAATGTAACTGTGTCCTGTATCTTTATTTGCTAAATGTGGCAACTCTGTCTCATGGTATGGAAGCCTGGCTTCTCTCCCACCAAGTGTTCCAAAGGAGAAAGTCAAAAGCTGTTATGCATTTTATGTCATGTTTTAAAAGTCACTTGCCATCACTACCACCACATTTCATTCATAAGAAGCAAGACACAAAGGCTGGCACACACTCAAGGGCAGGGGAACTGGTTTCCACCTTTTGAGAAGAGGCTTGCCAAACAATGTGTACACATCTGAGAACCATCACAAATATATAAATACCAAAAGCATATATATATTCAAAGGAAACACTTTTCTGATTCACCATTGACTTTAATTCTATGCAAGCATAAGCGCGCATGCGCGCGCGCGCGCGCACACACACACACACTCGTGTACACACACACATTGGACTTCACTGCATGAAACTGAAATAATTTGTGATGATAATACACTTATTATAATTCTTGATGATGACACCATCAATTTAGGCATGATCCTCATTCATTCTTTTTTAGTTACTGACTTAGTTAGTTTGAATCACGTTATGAGTACCATGAACCTACCATCTGAAATAAAGCTCTGACTTGTAATATAGCCTACATCTAACCAAATGATTCACCATCTTATCTTCAAGACTCTCTCAAGAAATTTTCATTCTCAATCATGTTATTTCTAATTTCCTTCCTTTTTTTTTTTTTTAAAGATTTTTATTTATTTGACAGAGAGAGACACAGCAAGAGAGGGAACACAAGCAGGGGGAGCGGGAGTGGGAGAAGCAGGCCTCCCATGGAATAGGGAACCCGATGAGGGGCTCGATCCCAGGACCCTGGGACCATGACCTGAGCCAAAGGCAGACGCTCAACGACTGAGCCACCCAGGCGCCCCTCCTTCCTTTTTTCAAATAGCTTTACTCCTAAAGATGTGTGTATACATATATATGTACAGTTATTTAGCTACATAGTTATATAATACTAACTATAGTTCATAGTTATTTTGTTATACACATGTATCCTCTCAGTTACTTTTAATTTCATAAAAAGTGTATTATCATCAATGTAAAATCACTTAATATTTTTTATAACATTCATCCATATTGCTGTTTTGAAAGTACTTTCATTTTGACTGCTGTTATCACCTTCAACTGTATTACTATATTACAGTCTATTTATTCGTCCACTCTCCTAACAATAGGCAGTAAGGTGTTGTTTCTAATATTTTGTATGAACAATGGGGCTCATACTTATGTCTTTTAATATACATATGTAAGAGTTTCACTTAGATATATACATAGGGGTAGAATTACTATACAAGTAATTCCTGTGGGCAGGAAAAGCAAACCAATACCCAGAAATATCTATTCCTATGTGAATGAACCACTGTCTCTCCCATGGTAAAAGGGACCCAAATTGATATGCAGTAGATGGTTGGCACCTTGAGGAGTAATGCTTAGCATTGGTCTCTTGCTGGCAACTTGAACATTCCAAAGTTAGCTAGATCAGCCTTACTAAGTATGAACCATGATGTTGGGCCCATCAGTAGCATCCCTCTTTGTTACTGTGTCTGTTCTTTTGTGTGGTCATCAAGCAAAAGACAAAGCCTAATGCCAATTAACCAAGTAAATTTTACAGATGAGAAAACGAAACAAAACTGTGACTTTCCCAGGATAACAGATCTATTGACTCATTCAAATCAGGTCTAACTAATTACAAAGTTCATGCACTTTTAGTTGTGCTGAAGCTAACAAAGTACCTAAATCTCATCTAAATCCTTAATCTCTCTGATCCATGGGAGAGCGGATTAGAAGGTTCGTAACTCTGCTCTTCTCTAATTCTCTAATTATAAAGGCAAGTGCCCTTAGTCTAATGTTGCATACCACTGATTCATGAAGTTCTGCTGATGCAACATTTGCCATCAAAACTGCCAAAAAATAATGATTTTTTTTTCTCTTTGACATGCAATGTGAATGGATGAACTACATGAGGAATGACTAGGGGTTACTAAATCAATTTCCTTGTGTTTCTTCACCCAGTGGCCCAAATGTATTTCCTCTCTGCTGCTCACTTCTCATCAGACAAGTACGGTATCCGTTTTCCCACCTTGACCCCACTGCTGTTGACTCATCAGGCTCATGCCTATTGATTTAGGCTCCTGGACAGTTCCCCTACCTTTAGCCTCTTTCTTCCTCATGCTTCCTGATACGACTTTCCTAACATAGTATGCCTGATCTCTGTAATTTCAACTACTTCTGGTCCTAGTACTCCAGGGACGCTTTGCTACCATCACAGGAAAGAAACAGACAAACAACAACAACAAAACAATCAACACACACCCCCACCATCCTGTTGCCCATGACTCCCTCCTCCATACCCTTATGGCTCTCATCCTTGGGCTGTGTTGTTCAATGTAGAACACAGTGCCTGGAAATCTCTCTCCCCTATTCTTCATCAGTTCCTACTCAGTCTTTAAATTTAAATCAAGCACCATCTTTCCTTGAAGGCTTTCTTATTCTCCTCACACCTCTCTGTCCCAATTGTATTAGGTGTTACACTATGTGTCTTTGATGAAGATTTAATTATTAATAACATACAACGAAGTACAGTCATTTAGGAGTCCCCCCAAAGACTGTGAACTACATGAAGGTAAATGTTCCAGTTTTAGTACAGCTTTCAAAACTTACATAGAAGTAAGTTATGTGCTAGGCAGTGTATTAAAATATTTTACAAGGGATGCCTGGGTGGTTCAGTTAAGCATCTGACTTCTGCTCAGGTCATGATCTCATGGCCTTGTGATCAAGCCCTGCGTCAGGCTCTACACTCAGCAGGGAGTCTGCTTGTTCCTCTACCCCTCCTCCCACTCGTACTCTCTCTTGCTCTCAAATAAATAAATAAATAAAATCTTTAAAAAAATATTCTACAAATATTAACTTGAATATTCTTCATTACAACCTTATGACATGTGCTATTATTATATACATTACAGAGATAAACAAACTGAAGCAAAATGATATTAGGTAGTTTGCCCAAAGCTCCTCCAGCTAGTAAGTGCTAATTCTGGACAGTCTGGCTCCCGACTATTCTTTTAACACAACTCTATCCCACCTATCGATATCTTCAGTGTCTAACTGTGTGCTTGGCAAAAACTAGGTGTTCAGTCAATATTTCTTTAGTGAATAACTCTATTTCTGTTTAGTCAAAAATGGAATATTAAATGCTTTAAGTGTACAATCAAAATGTCTATATCAAACAACAAAAGTCATCCTTCAGTGGAACATGGCTTTACTTGGAATGCACTTGGAATTCTGGAAAATAATGCTATGTCATCCAAAAAGAAAAGAAGGGAAAAGGGAAATGACAATATTATCCTTAAACATAATAAAAATGGCTCAACCTGGAGATAATATACCAGTAAGTGAAACATCAAATGTCACCAAATCCATTTCAAGCTCTTTAAGGTGTTAAGGCAGCAGATAGATCTCCCCCTATTTTAGTTTCCATTTTATGAAAAGCATTTACTGATACTATTGGTTGCAACTGTGTCACTTTCCTTGTTCTTTGTAGGGACACCACATCTGGAGTAGTGGAGTTCAGGTGGAGAAACAATAGATGTCATGAATCGAAGTGATCAGCCCACTACCGTTCATGACTCAATCAAGCTGAATGCTCAGGGTAAGAAAAAGTAACCGGAATGCCTCCAGATGTCACATCCATCAAAATCTACACCTATATAGCACTCTTCATGTCCTATGATGAAAAGAGTTTAAAGTTTCACCCAGAATAAATTGGACAGAATAGAAGCAAGAATGAACAATTAGTCATGTTTGCCTTTTGTCTCCAGCTTAGAAAAATGAAATAAAATAGCACATCAAACGTGGGTTTTTTTTAGGTGTTTGAGGTTGAAAATTTCCAACATGAGCAGTTTTCATAAGTGGTATGGTAAATTGTGCTATATTTGTATTACTAACAATAGCTATAATTTATCTGGAAGTCAGTATAGAGTAGTTCAATGCTAACACCATTCAGTACAGCGGGCATCATTAATGTAATTTTATTATAGGTAAAGAAGTAGAGGCTTCCTGAAGTTACATATCCTAATAGAGCCAGGGTATAAATGCAGTTTTATCTAATTGTACAACACATATTAAATGACCACTTGTCTCTCTTTGAAGAGTTCATCTGGGATGTGTGTGTGTGTTGGAGAAAAATGGATACATACAGAAGCCTCCTTGTATTCACTCCAGGAATCATATCCTTAGTGAAACACAAGGAAGAAAATCTTCCAGGGATCTCCCTCCCAGGGCGTCAAGAGGGTCTTTGGTCTCTTTGTCAAATAATCATCTTAGAGTGAAGAAAAGGGGGAGAATGTGAATATAAAGGATATGCCATCTGCCCCAGACCACACAGACTTATGCCTAAGGAATGCAGCATTGGAGATGTTGGTGGTGCTTGTAGTAGAAGTAACAGTGTAACAGTATTGATATTTTTTAAAAGATCTTTCACATGCTAGAGTCCAGAGCAAACACTTTACATCAATCATCCCGTTTATCCATTGCAGCAATTCAAAGACAAGGCGTATTATCATCCTTGATTTGCAGAGAAGGAATCTATGGCTTAAAGTCTTGACAGATGTACTAGGTAGAATTCTAAGACAGCCCCCAATGTTTCTGCAGCTCCCTTCGAGTGTGGCTGGGCACGCTGTATTTGATGGGATAGTCACTTCAGGGTTAGGTTATGTTATCCAGCACATTTGAACTTAAGAAAGGAAAATTTTCTTGTTGGCATGACCTAATAACGTGAGCCCTTCAACAATACCAGGCTCTTCCTGAAGAAAGCATTCCCAGAGTGAGGAGGATTCAACATGAGGGAGATTCTCTGTTGCTGGCTTGAAGACTGAGGGCACCACACAGAAAGGAGTGTCTAGTTGCTGAGAGCAGCCCGTGGCTGATGGCCAACAAGGAAATGGGAAACTCAGTATTACAATGCAAAGAACTGAATTCTGCCATAATCATATGAGCTTGGACTACCTTGGACTACCCTGAGCTCCAGCTCAGCTGGATGAGGGTCCAGCTGAGTTCTTGATTTCAGCTTTGTTGAAATCAACCCTGGGCTGAGATGCTAGTCGTACTGTGTCCAGACTTCTGAATGACAGAAGTGTGATAGAAGTGTGAACTAATAAAACTGGCTGCTCTTTTAAGCGTCTAAGTTTGTGTTTAATTTTTAATGCAACAATTTATATATATATATATATATATATATATATAGTCATATAGCAATTAAGGTGCGAAGTGAAAGTGTAAATTGTAATAGGACCTGTATTTCAACTCTTAACCATGGGGCAACAACATGTGCCTAAAAATTAGTCTAAAAGAAATGATTCAGTAGAACTTCTATAAGACTTTTCAAATGTAAAAAGGCACAACTTTGGACTCATGGCATCATGTGAAGTTTTTACATAAAAGGAGACACAGGGTCAAAATGAGGAAGAAGTTCTAGGCGAGTAACTGCCCGAGAGATCATGTCATGGGTGGGTAGCTTTAGCCATGCTTGTCACAGCTTAAGCAGAGAACCCTGATGTGCCTTTGGCAGGAACACTGGCCACCACTTCAGGGGACAGCTGTCATGCAGGGGCAGAGAATGCTTTAGGGGATGCAGGTGCTTCAGCAACCTTCGAGCCTTGGGCAATAACCCTCTTGAAAGAGTCAACTGCTTTCTCATGGTGGACAGCAGGTGCACAATGGCCTTTCAGTTTCTGGAATATTCCAAATGGTTCCCAGATTCTTTGTATTGTCACTTGATAAGTTCACAAACATGTTATTATTTTATTAATAGCAATCTCAGCAGTCAGGGAGACAACATAAAAAGTAAACAAGTGAAAAATCGTGACGTGTGATTAAGTTCTATGAAAGGCAAAAACTGGATGCTTGAGAAAAAGCAGAGAAATAAGATTTGATAAGGTGACTGGAGAAAGTTTCTTGCGAAAGTGACAGTTAAGTTTGTATGTGGAAATTAAGAATGGAAATGGTCTAAGAAAACCAAGAGCAAAGCATGTCTGGCAGAGGTAGAAGCATTTCTGAACCATTTGGAATATTCCAGAAACTGAAAGGCCACTGTGCATCTACTGCCCACCATGGAAAAGCAATTGGCACATCGGATTCACCCAGGATTAAGACTCAGGCGCCTGGGTGGCTCAGTTGGTTAAGCGACTGCCTTTGACTCAGGTCATGATCCTGGAGTCCCGGGATCGAGTCCCACATCGGGCTCCCTGCTCAGCGGGGAGTCTGCTTCTCCCTTTGACCCTCCCCCCTCTCATGCTCTCTCTCTCTTTCTCTCTCTCACAAATAAAAAAAAAAAGATCTTAAAAAAAAAAAAAAAGACTCAGGAAGTCCGAATCTCTGTTACTTAGCAGTACTGCCTTGAGACCAAACAGGAAACAATGCCCCTAGCAGGTAGAACAGTGTTGGGCACACAAAAATCATTCAGTCAGGATTTGTGGCAAGAATAAGTGAATGGGGAAGCCAGGGTGGCTCAGTCCATTAAGCAGGTGCCTTCGGCTCAGGTCCTGATCTCAAGGTCCTGGGATTGAGCCCCGCATCAGGCTCCCTGCTCAGTGGGGAGCCTGCTTCTCCCTCTGCCTCTGCTCCTCCCAGCTGCTCATTGCTCACTATTTCTCTCTTTCTCTCTCAAATGAATAAATAATCTTTTAAAAAAATAAAATGTATCTTTATTAAAAAAAGAATAAGTGAATGAATGCATAGCAACAGGGGCAAAGTTGGGATACCTTCATTTAGCTTTTCAGACAGGACAGAATATAACAATTGAATATAGTAAGAGATACCATTAAGATTAAAAAGAGGAGAAGGAGGGATAGGAGATATTCATGGTGACCATTCCAATCTGACTGCAAATTAGAATTACCTGACATTGCAGATTTACTCTAGACCTTCAGAATCATCAGCTTATGGGGTTCAGAGGAGTATGGAACATGGACATTGTATTTTTTTTAAGTTACCAGGTGAATCTGATGATGTGCCATCTTCAGTCTAGTGTGTGAGCAGTAAGAGGTATTCCTGGTGACTACTGGAAATACAGCAAAAATCCCAGTGATGTTTCCTCAGTTGATGTTTTCTCAGTTGAAGTCCTTACTAAAGATATACACACATATCATTTCTCACTAAAATTATCATTTTTTTCCTATCCATGTGTGAAAACTAACAAAAGGAAACCTTGTTTAAAATGGAGTTGGGAGGTCAGCAGGGGGCGGCTCTTTTTCTCATCCCATCACTCATCAACTGTGGACCCCAACAATAGGAGAGGCACCTTGCAAGTCCATACTATTTTAGCCATTTTACTACCCAAGTGGGAAAAAGAAAGATTTTCTCCTGCCTTGGCAACAGCCCAGCCAATGAGAGAGTGTCACAGTTCAGCCAATGAGAAGCCAACCATACTTCAATCTCCCAGTTTACTCCAACGGACTTTTTGTTTATAAAAGCCTTCCCAACTCCCGCCTCTCTTTTATAAAAGAGTTTTTTCTCCTTTGCTTTCAGGACATGTCTATGGTTTTGTCATAGCTTGCCTGTCCCAGATTGCAATTCTCTGCTATTCTTGAATAAACCCATTTTTGCTGGCAAAATTACTGACAGTTTTATTTTTAAGATTAACACGTGCATCATCAGGCCAGAGAAATAACAGTATAGAGAAAATTATCTTAATTTCACTTTATTTTTTTTGGCAGTCTTTACACAAACATCCCCTAAATACCTGAAATTGTGTGAAGAAAACATATCTGTATAGACATACAGTTACTTTCCCAATTAGATGCTACAGTATCATCATTTTATTCATGAAGAAACTGAGATACAAAGAAATTATGCAACTTGTCCATAGCCTAAGAGCTGATCAGTGACAGAGCTAAGCTTAAATTTAGGGTATTAGATGCTTAAAGTCAGGCTCTTGTCCACCTAATAGAAACCTACCTACCTTTAAAAATAATGTGTCCCAGTTTTTGAAGGGTGATAAAAATATGCTGTGCATGTGTGTGCACGCGAACACACACACACATAACATACACAAATTAAGATATATTTGGGGAAATGTAATGAGCTCAATATGTTTGATCTATATAGTGTGAAGTCATAAATGAGAAATGAAGTGGAGAGTCAGAAAATAACCCTGGAATGCTAAGTTAGAGATTATGAAATTTGTCTTTATGATGGAGAACTAACAAAGTGTCTTTAGCATCCAGTTCAGGGTCAACATCATAACATTTATGCTAATTATATAACTGTATGCTTAACTTCCATAATAGCCTAAGATAAGTTATATGGAAATTGAAGACAAGGGAAAAACTTTAACTTCTCATGTGTAATAAAGTTTTTCTAGTATGGAGATTAAATATTTGGTCTTGTTATATTTTTCTGAATAGTTAAAATAGCTGCAAGGTTGAACTTTAGACACAGAAAAAAATATAAATTCAAACAAATGTAACTCCATTTACAAACAAATGTAAATCCATTTCCAGTATCAGGAAATGTGTGCATCTAGAGACCTTATTTTTCTTAAAATTCAGCTTGAATTAACCATGGGTGATTCTTATCTAATGAACTTTAGGCAGAACAATCTCTACCTCAGCCAGGGCCAAGATAATTACATTGTACTAAGCCTGTTTCAATGTACACTCCACTTGAATCTTCTCCTACTGGCATAATTAAAACAACAGAAGTATTATTCTATTTTTCCCCTGAATTCTTTTTTCAATTTAAATATAATTTTCAAAAAAATATATTTTAAATGTCCCTCCCTGAGACCAATCTAGATGATGAAATTATAGTTTATAAAAATGTGTAATATATGTGCAATTTTGCATGAACATTTATGTTGCTAAACCTGAAATCAAATGATCCATTAGAATGAGCACTGCCAATCCATGTAAGCCTCTTATTATTCTTAACCTCAATATTTCATAGAAAGAAAAATGTAAAATAAACAATAAGTAAATGCATTACTCATATTAAAAATTAAATTATGTAGCATGAGAAGCAAAGTGAGTTCAGTAGAGCAATATTCAGATGTGGAACATTTTGATATATAATACTATTGCACACCCCTCTTTTTCAAATGCAAATTAATCTTGAGTGTCATTTAATTAAGAGATTATAATAAAATACCCCAAAGAAGAGCAGAGAAAGATAAGAGTGATTCTGATGAACAGAAAGAGCGTATAGCTGAGGTTGCAAAAGTAAAAGACTGGAATTGACCAAAAAGTTGTATATCCCATAACAGGAAAGCATTTGCCTCCATATCAATGTCATTTTGTTGAAGCTTATTTACTTATTTCCCTCACCTTGCAGGTGTGGAGTTTATTCAAATTTCAGACAATGCAAAAGCTGTGGAAAGTCAACACTTTGCAGAGGAGCAGACAGAAGAGGTTTTGCTCTCCATTTAGAATAATGGGTCACTAGCTAGAAATTAACACTTACACATAGTTATGGTGAATAATGTGTTCCAAGAGGTCCTTTTATCATGATCCCGTGAAAGAGAGATGTTTTACTTTCAAACTTCTAAAATTATACACGTAACACATAATAATTTGAGAATAGGTAAATATAATGAAGAAAATCATTAATCTATATGCTGTCCACTTACAATAGTATTATACTTTGTTTCTTTTTCAAAACTGGGATCATAATGCGTTTTCCCTTTTTTAGCTTGTTTTCTTCCCTTCTGTCTCCCTCTCTCTCTCCACACACACACACACACACACATATTTAAGTTGAGGCATAATTGACATATAACATATTAATTTGAGGCACACAACTTAATGATTCAATATTTAGATATATTGCAAAATGATCACCACAATGTCACTATACAGTTACACAATTTTTTTCTTGTAATGAGAACTTTTAAGTCTACTCTCTTAGCAACCGTCAAATAAGCAATACAGCATTTATGTGCTTCTGAATTATCATTCCTGTCAAATATCAGGAATGACATCAGTGGACTTCCCTTACTTTCTTAGCTAGACAAAAAGAGCCCAATTTCCAAGGTCATTTATGACTTCAAACACTTACTGAGAACCTAATATTTGAGATTAAAGTGCTGGGTTCTAGCAGTAATGGTTAAAAACAGAAATTCTCTCCTTCACAAAACATAGAATACAGCAGTGGAAACATACATGGAAAAAAAATGCACTGCACGGAGACAAGAAATTATAGAAGTAAGAACATGAAATTGAATAAATGGTAGAGAAGAGGGAGAGAGTAATTTGATCTGGGACTTCAAGAGAGGCATCACAGGAGAAACCCCCCCGCCGAAAGATGTTAACAACTTAAATTAGAGTTTAAGAGCCCAAAAATGAGCAAGAGAAAATCAAACATGCACAAAGTGCTGGAAAAGAATTTCCTGAATCATTTAATTAAGGCAAAGGAAAGGGTGGTTTTAGAATTTATATTGGGCAACTAGAATCAGGCACTCAAATATAATCAAACTCTATTTCACACTTCTGTTCTTGTTTTTTTTTTTTTTTTGTATGGGTGGGTAGGTTTTATGTGTTTTTGTTGGTTGGTTTTTTTTAGTTTGGTTTGCGATCTTTGATTTTTAGAGAAAAAAGTGAATACCACTTTTCCACATATAAAGGGTAATTTAAGTTTTATTAATTTCCAGACTTCTGTGGCCAAGGAAGAAAGGGCTTTTCCTTCCAGCTGAAATTTAACAAAACCATGAGAAAGGTTCTCATTGGTCTGGGTTTGATCAGATGTACACCTTGAGCTATGATAATGAGCTGAGCCCAAGCCATGTCTTTACTCCCGGGATCATATCAAAAGGCAGCAGCTTCTATTCTGACCATATAAACACAGATGGGAAAGAGTGACTCTTAAAACAGCAAGGGTAATTAAAAAAAAAAAAAATAGGGTGGGTTGATGGCCAAACAAATTTTACATGCACTGCTACATCTTTAGGAAAGGATCTTACAGGATGCAGTTAAATTTTATCTATACCGACAGCACAAAAGTGAAAATCCATTAAAATACTTCGTAGCTTACCATTTTCATTGGCCCATGTATGGTTATTTCAAAGCAACAGAAGCTAAATTTGTCTTGTAAGGAGTAGTGATATGCAAGGTACCTAACATAGCTGTTATATGTTGCTTCCATGCCCTTTCTTTCCAAACCTAGTATCTCATGGAAAAAAAAAAAACAACTCTGCATGATATTCATACTTGCTTATTTTTGATTTTTCAACTGAGAAAAAATTTCAGAACAGCACTTAGTTTCCATTCAACTCCTCATGGGGGAGATATGCTGAAGAATTTATAGAAATGGAAAAATTTCTCAGAATTTATGTTAGCCTTGGTGATCATTCAGCATAGCATAGCTAGTAGGATCTTCATAGGAGATGTGGTCAAAAGACAGATCTGAGCACAAGAAAGTAGAGGTCCCACATTCTAAAAGCTATGATTCGTATTCTTTCTCAAATAACCTGCTCCATACTTTCCTTACTTCCCACTGCTACTGTTTATTTGGGTATAGTTTTCTTCCCCTCCACACTCTTTCAACAGATACATAAATTTGCTGAGGACTTTCTATGTTCCTAACACACCTCTAGATGTTGATAATAAATGAACAAGACAAGAAGCATACTTATTATTGGGGAGAACAGTGACATCTTTGTGTGTATTTGAAGTTAGAAAAGAAGTAAGAGAAAGAGAAATATAGTAGTAATAATGTAGAGGGATAAAGCAAGGAGCGCAGCTGACGGAATAAGGCTAATGGGATGGAAAGAAGACATAATAATAGATAGTTCCAAGGAACTCTCTTCTGAAGAAGTAACTTTGGAGCAGGCACCTGAAGTATGAAACCCAACCTGTAAATAAAGGAAGGAAAATACATGAAAGGCTAACTGAATGGGCACTACAGATTCAACGTGCCTGGTATACTGAAAGAAATGGTGAGCAGGCCCCTGCAGCTGGAGTGCAATGGGAAAGGTGGAGGTATGTGGGGGAGAAAAAAATTTAGCATGTCCAGTTTAATGTTTTGATTTGTGATTGTGGTGTTAACTGCCGATTTATATGTTAAGTCTCCTAGAGAGAAAATAGTATAAGGCATTCCTCTCTGCTTCTGACAAACCTGTGGCATATTTGGGAAGACAAAACTTACATATATATGAAACAAGAGCAAACAATTTTAGAGCCAATGATGATGTGCAGTGCAAACTCTAAGTACTGCTCAGGAAGATTAATCAATGAGAGCTAGGGGACCAAGGAACTTCATTGCAAAAGTGGAACCTGAGATGCATAGAATTAGAAAGTCTGGAGGAAAAGAGTTTGTACTGAAAGTCATCCTGGAATAATAATGTGCAAAATACTCTTTGGTGAGAAAAAGGGCTCATGTATGGGAGAGGGCAGTTATGGTAGGACCTGTCATTTACCCAACAAAATGCAAGGTGATCATAAGTCCCTGTTGTATAGGAGATGCTTGTTCCAGCAAAATTATTAATAGGACTATCTTTCACTCTCAAAAGTATTCTGGTCTAGATGATAAATTATATAGTCAACCCAGCAAAAGATGACATATTGTAAATATACATTCAAATCCATGAATGCAAATGGGACCATTTACCCAAATTGAACTTAGGTTCTATACACAGAAGCTGTGAATAAATACGAGACTAGGTTAATCACCAGTTGATTCAAATTTCAGTGATAAAGTTTGAAACCTTCTACCAATGAGTCCCCTCACCATCAGGAATAACCAAAGAACATTTTCCAAAAGATCCTTCACTCCCTTATTGAGCTGGTGTTTTCTGTTAGGGTTGGATTATGCTAGTAATTAATGATATCAAAATAGAAACATTAAGTGACTACATTTTCTCTTAGTAAAACTACAATAATCTATTAAGTAGTTTGATGTCTCTGAGATTTCATCCTCCAAATAAGATACTTTGGAATGTACATTTTCTCCAAAATCTCCTTTGGAAAAGAACGTAATGGTGACTGATATATGCTTGGTGAACATAAAAGTACATAAGCTCTTTTGCTTTTATTATTGTGAAAAGGTTAGTGGGAAAAAAGAAGCTTATGAATAAATGAAAGTATCTGACAACCAAGTTAATGAGCTCTTGGATCTTATTTTGATCAATGAGTCATGTAGGAAGCTTTGTTTAGACCTTGACTAATCAATAAACTATTTTGTAAAACAAGAAACATAGATTTAAGGGCATTGGAGTTATTTTTAAATTTAACACATCAGGTAAAGCAAAATCTGCAAAGATTTTAAAATTTTTGGTTGAAGCTCTTTAGAAGAGTATGTAGTGACTTTTACAAAGGCTGTACAGCTTTAGGAAACTTCAGTATCTTAGGTTTCCATTCATCCAAATGTAATGTTTGACCTTAGTCCTACTGACTTTAAAATTCTTTCCTGATTTTGTTTGCCAAAAATTAGTAAGTTTAATAGAACCTTAGGTAACAATGAACAATATCAAACTAAGATTGTTTTTGATCACTCCAGGCCTCAGTGCCATAAATTATAAAATAAGGATTTCTCATTATTGTTCTCAAATGTTCCTATCAGTCCCTATTACTGTTTTTTGGTGAAGACATAAAACTCGAGGGGTGCCTGGCTGGTTCAGTTGGTGGAGCATGCAACTCTTAGTCTTGAGGTCATGATTTCAAGCCCCATGTTGGGTGCAGAGACTACTTAAAAAAAAAAAAAAAAACATGACTCTAATAAAAATATAGCAATATATTATGTATCAATGTATCCCTAAAAGGAATTTAACCTAATTCAACATTTGTGAATCAGAAGAGCCCCATAATCATATAATCTTATGAATGCAATTGCTAATATATCTAACTTTTGCAAATAAAGAAGTACTATTTCTTTAACACGATGTGACCAAAATAAACAAAATGTACAAAATAAACAAAATTTATAGGCCATATACTTCCAGAGCTAGAGGTGATTTTAGATATTGTCATTGACCAGATTAAATAGTAGATGTCCATCAAGATTAACTAAATTGTTCAATTCTCAAAAGCAATTCAATCTATTGATTTACTAATGTATTCATATGCCCGTCCATACATCTATCCATTCACTCATCCATCCATCCATTGAATTAGCCATGCCTCAGCTGTTATGTTAGACATTCTGCTTCATACATTACATGGCATATGGAAACACGTAAGGGAAATTATGATTTAGTGAGGCCTACAATGCACCTTTACTCTAATTGTTAAAGAGGATATGGGGAAAAAAAGAGGATATGGGAATGATTAGGGAGTTATTAAAATCAGTTACTATGTGTCAATAGCTTTCATACTGCTTATTTTATCTTATCTTATTCTTTGTGAGCAAAAAGAAAAAAAAAGACATATGAACTCACTGGATCCTAGAACACGGGACATGGTATGCTCTCTACATTTCACCATGTTTCACAGATAATAACTTAAATATCACATGATGCAGGCATTGACAGAAAGACCCTTTCTACATTCCTAAGGCTTAATGTTTATGGGGGCTCAGGGAAAACCATCCTAAAATATGCTACAACGGCATAATGATAACTTGAATTAAAGCTACTGGAAAAGCAGCTGGTACAAGGGCATCTTGACCCTTTGTCTCCCTGAATGCAGGAAATAAATCCCTCATGTGAAGGGTGCCCCTCCTTCACCTGGAGACTGAGAGAAGCATCCTTATGACCAGTGATGGAAATTCAGGGCTCAAGAGGACTATATAAATAAACTTCGTTACTTGAATTAATTTACTACCTCAACAAACTTGTTTGGAATTCCATACTAATTGAGCTCACAAACGTAAGTTTTATTTATCCTGTCAATTCCTCACATATTTATATTTCTTTGTCTAAAATATATAAAAGCTGTATGCCTTGGTCATTTCTTTGGGTCTCAAGTTTATTACTGAACGTCCATACACATGTAATTAAACTTTGCTTTTTTTTTTTTTTTTCTGTTACTTTGTCCTGTGTCAATTATCAATCCAGCCAGAAGAACTGAGGGTAGAAGGGGAAATTTCTCTCACCCCAATATGTTCTAAAGGATGAAAGATATAAATGCATACTGGGAGAGAAGAAGAATGCTTATCATCTAAAATGATAGTTCCCACAGAACTGGATGGAAAAAGGAAAGGATTAATTTGATCCAAAAGTCATTTCACCAAGTTCCTTTGATGAAAATTCAACTGGTGGTGTGGTCGCCTGGGTGGCTCAGTTGGTTAAGCGACTGCCTTCGGCTCAGGTCATGATCCTGGAATCCCGGGACTGAGTCCCACATCGGGCTCCCTGCTCAGTGGGGAGTCTGCTTCTCCCTCTAACCCTCCCCCCGTCTCGTGCTCTCTCTCTCAAATAAATAAATAAATAAAATATTTTAAAAAAAGAAAAGAAAATTCAACTGGTGGTGCAATCTATACTTTTCCATGAGGACTTAGGGATATTTCTCTGAATTTAACAAATCAGCTTTTGAAAGCAAACCTGTTCTTTCAGATTATACAATGATATTTCATGATTTCTAAGTCACTCCAAGCTTTCCATGGAGACTGAGTTTCTCCTACCTTATATTCAAACCCCTTTTCTAAAACTCTGCCAAGTCACATTTGTAGAGGAAGGGGAAAATGGATGGGGATTTAGAAAATAAAATTTTGACAAATGCTAGCTGTGACACTGAACTTTTAGGGGCCTAGCGTCTTTTTCTATAAATGGAAGCTGCTGAATTAAATTAGGAATTGCAAATTATTGTCCCACTAGTTGAATACCATCCTTTATTGTGTTGTGCTGGTCAGAACTGTGTTTATTATAAAATACAATCCAAAGTCCCTTCGTTTGGGTATGTGCTCTCTAGTTCAGCACAAGCTCTACTAGGACTTCACACCTAATATCTATTCTGTTTTACAGTTTATGATATGTCATCTGGTCTCTGTTATCTAACTTTATGTCTGACCGAGGTCCTTCCCTACCAGACCACATGGCTCCAGCTCTACTTGACTCTTGTTTCATGACTTCACCATGCCAGCTCCAACCTTGATTTCTTTGCACCAAATGCTAATTCTATCTCTAACACTCTTCCTCTATATACCTGCACTAACTGACTCACATCCTTCAATTCTCTGTTCAAATGTCATCCTCTCAAAAGAGACCATCTAATTATAAGCCAGACTCATAACAGAGTAGAATAGTCATTGGCAGGGGCTGTGGAGTAGGGGAAATGGGGAGATGTTGGTCAGAGGGTACGAAATTCCAATGATGATTGAGTTCTGAGATCTAATATATAGCATGATGACCATAGTTAACAATGCTGTATTATATACTTGAAAGTTGCTAAGAGAAGAGACTTTAAATGCTTCCACCACACACACACAAATAATTATGTAAGGTGATGGAGGTGTTAACTGAAAATAATTTTCCCTCTACTCCGTTTAGTTCTTGACTGAGACAGCCCTGTAATAAAATAAAAAATAAATTTAAAAAAAAAGATCAAAAGGAGGAAAACAAACATAAGTTCAATAACATCTATACCTCCTGTACACATGGCATACACCCAGGAAAACTGAGTAACTCCATGTAATGGCCCAAGCCATCCCCTTAAACACCACCTCCAGCTAAAAACAAAAGAACATGTTGCGGGTGGGGGAGACAGTTATGGAAATAACCAGGAAAAGCACAGTAAACAACTATGCAGATTTAAGTCATTGTCTTCTCCATTAATAAGTGTTTCCAGAAATTTAGTGTCACTCTTCCTGGTACAGAAAGAAAGGCACCAGTCCAAATGGAGATTTCCCTTATAAATGTAAATGTCTCTTAGAAAGGGTAACTTCTACTGGGTTTTCAGAGCTACCCCTGGGCCTGCTGTTTCTTAAAAGTAATCAACTCAAGGAGCACCTGGGTGGTTTAGTCAGTTAAGTGTCCAACTCTTGGTTTTGACTCAGGTCATCATCTCAGGGTTGTGAGATCAAGCCCCACATTGGGCTCTACACTCAGTACAGAATCTCTCTCTCCCTCTCACTCTACCCCTACCCCTGTGCATGCTCTCTCTCTCTCTCAAATAAATAAATAAAAATCTTAAAAAATAATAATAATCAGTTCAGGATAAACCTTATACCAAAGAGGCATATTTGGGGGTGATACATTTTGCCCCCCCTTCACCTTATTGTAATAGTCATTTTGGAATACATGCATGTATCAAACCATCACACTGTAAACCTTAAACTTACAAAACGTTCTATGTCGAATAGATCTCAATAAAGCTGAAAAAAAAAATTGAAACTCCTAACTCCAGGTCTCCCTTACCTTCCTGTACTTTTTTTTCTTTTTCTATGAATTGCTTTATCAAAACATTCCACTCCTGATGTGGAACTCCTCCTGAACTTTTCATTTCTTCTTGTCTTCATGTAAATGCTAGACATTTTCTTGCAGTCAGCTCAGCCTAAGCACAGGGATACTGTTTCATAATGGTGATAGGACCAGAAAGAGCTCAGTTCAAATTCTAGTTCTACACTTTATGAATTTGGTTGTGTCAACTCTGAGCTTCAATTTTCCTTCTCAGAAAAATAAAAAAGTGATATGTACATGGTGTCATACAGTGTTTAGAGTATCAACCAGACTCAGACATGGCACACTCAAAAATAATTATTATTCTTATTAAATGCTTAGTTAGCCATATAAAAAGTGAAGAGAGGTGTATGCATGTTCTCAGAATTCTCAGAATGTTTTTTTTTAAAACTCCTGACCTAGTCTAAGTTTATCCTACTAAGTTATTCACTGTTCTTATAAATCTATGAATAGATTATTACCTCAGGACGTGGTACACCACTGGATCTCTAGAATGTAAAGCAAGGACATCAGGAATTTTCTTTCAAGTTTAAATTAAGCATTTGAAACTAGTAGTGTATCAAGGCAACAAAAGAAGGAGAAACAAACCTTTCTGCCAAACTGATTTTACTTTAAAATGGTCTGCACTCCCATGATTGTTTGCAGGCAAAGACTGAAAGTCAGGTAGAGGACACAGCTATTGAAGAGACCACCAGGGATGCTTTCAAGTTTGGAAAGTTAATAACCATAAGCTTAAAAATGCATCTGAATGAACTCTCACATTGCCTTCAAAACAGTCACAGACAATGCCAGAGTTTCAGATTCAAAAGAGAAATGCCACAAAGGTTTTTTAATAAGGCCGGCATATTTATTTTCTTGTTTCTGTTGCTATCACTGTATCAGTGGTATTATTGTTGTTGCTCTTATTCTTATAGTAAAATCACTGAGAAAAAGTCCTGGAAGAAAGAGATGGTGTGGAAGAAATTTAACTGAATCATTCTTACAGAGGAATCACCACCTTGTACTAGAAGATTCTAGAATATTTAAAAGAATTCATCACGTAAGGACATCTAGCTGGAAATTCTGTGGAAAACTTTTTTTTTTTTTTTTTTGGTAATTTCTAAGTAAGTGCTTCTTGGTAAAATCGTAACTGGAGAATATGATGTCCAATTTCAACTGTGTAGAAAGTCTTCTCACACAGCTCTTCCAGATGCACATTCAGTCTTCAGCTTGAGTATTTTTACCCATAGGTAACTCCCTGAAAAATCTCTGTATTATTTTTAGAAAGCCCATCTATTAAAAAAAATAAGTCCTATTGTGAACATAGATCAGGCATCATGTAAATTCATTCACCTATTCATTTATTTTAAACACACTGAGCAATGGACTAGATGCTATGAATAAAAGATAAACAAAGGAAGAGAAGGCACATACTCTAGACAAGTGACAAGAGATGAACAAATATGTATTAACAACAGAATTTGATTAAGAAGCTAGTGAAATAGACTTTCTGGCTGAGTTAGGGGGGCAGAGGTGGGACACATGAATTGTCATCCTGAGTAGAGAGACATAATAACAAGTTTTAAAATTCACATTTTATATAAATATTAAGACTCAAAGAATTTTATCCCCTAATGTCTTATATCATCATCATTGCAAAGAAGAAGAACAATTTTCCTCTACTTTCCTAGATTCTTCTGGCTGGCTTATTAAATTGATATAAGACAGATTAACAGAAAAAAATTAATTACACATATATGGGAACCCCGTAAGAATCTAAGACCCCCAGGCAGGCAGGCAATTGGGACTTCTATGCCAACCTAAGCTAAGGAGGAGAGGATAGGGGCCTAAGACTTCAAAGGGAAAAAGAAATTGATAGGAAGATGGAAAGAGCAAATATTTTGAGAACAAATGTTTGCCGTGCCACATGCCAGGCAGAGACAGTAGGACACTGAGAGGAATTTCATCTCCAGGCCCTGCCAAGCCTACCCCCAATTTACTACAACTAGCCCATATTCTTTGTGGTCATCCCCAGGGATAGCTCTCTTCCTGGACCAAGCCCTCTATCTGCATGCTTTTAGCAGTTAAGGGGGAAGTAAAAGCTTTTCTGGAGTCTTTTGGGCCTTGATCGACTTCAGCTCAAAGTAATGTTTTAGTTCAGCTCAAATTGGCACAGTTTGGATTTGGGGGAGTTTCATTCTGAATCCCTTCATCATCATCATTAATACCTGGGGAAACTTTACCAAGAGGAAAGAGAAAGAGAGAGAGAGAGAGAGAGAGAGAGAACCTCATACAATAACTTTCAGCAATTGGTGCCTGGGGAAAGAAAGAAAAGAACCTGAATGAAGTGCAGAATTTGGATATTACCTATAAAACAAAGGGGTGAGTTGACAGTATCCTAGGAATTCTCACAAATTAGGAGGTAGTCTTATCTTCCTGTTTCTCCTGCTAATCAAGAAGTCAGAGAAACCACAACTAAGGCAAAAAGAGTGGCACGGGAAAAGTGAACACACTGAAGAGAGAAATGACCACAATGGGTAAAAACTGTAAATTCCTAACCTCATATATTGAAGTTGACTTTGGGTATAATATATACTCTTGCATCATCAACACTCTCAGAAAAGAACAAAATTGATGCATTTTAACAAAGTCTATACTTGTCTATGGTCCCCCAACACCACTTGCCCACTATCACCCCATCCATTTAGCTTTGGTATAGAAAAGCTGATGAAACACATAAAAAGCCCTCAAGGAGTTGCTCAAAACCAAAAAACTATTCTCAGATATAGTGTGGGTCACCTGACTCTTTCTGTTCTATCAAAACAAATGTATGTCTACAGAGTCACTCAAAACTAATTAGGTGAAAATGAACTACATGGCAAATCTACATCTAAAACGGAAAACGAAATACAGGAGGAAAAGGGAATGTGCCATGCAAATAAGAAAGAAGAGGACAATCTGGAATTAAACCCTTTTCACAACTCCTTAAAATTGCTTTATGTCACAGAATAACTTATTAAGAACTTGAATTCCATAGTGTTCTAGCCATCAAATAAACAAAAAGGAAAATTGTAGTTGAAGGAAACACACTAGAGATCAAATGTTTTCATTATGCAGCTAATAAATTTTAAAATATGCAAAGAATAGAATACAGACTCTAAACCTGAATTACAGACACTGGGATAATCATAGTGAATACAGATGAAAACAAGAGAGTAAAATAATTAGAGATAACTTAATAGATTTGGAAGATGCTGTCACTCAACATGAGGTAACGAGTATCACCAAAGTAAAATATCTATATACAGAGGGGACTATTTAATCATATAATGCAAGACATATGGTTGAAAAGAAAGACTACTTGAACAGACAGAACAAAAGAACACCAAGTGTTTTAGGATACCAAAGGTTTAGGCTCAATATATATCCTAGATAAATTGTCTAACTCTGAGAATAAAAGAAGAATTCATCTGGGTGTCTCGGTTGGTTGGGCATCTGACTCTTAATTTCACCTCAGGTCATGATCTCAGGGTCATGAGACTGAGCCCCACATCGGGCTCTGTGCCGAGCATGGAGCCTGCTTGGGCTCTCCCTCTTTCTCTCCCTCTCCCTCTGCCCGCCCCCCCCCAAAACAAAACAAAACAAATCAAAAAGACCCTACATGAAGGAAAAATTACACTGGTTTCAGCCACTTGCACAGCTATATTCACTCCTAGAAAAATAATAAGTGGCATATCGACAAAACACACTTAGATTTTTGACGGAATGAGAGTGACATTCAAGAGGATGAAACTTAGTCTAAATACATTCATACTATAAAGGGAACAGGCAAACACCTCAATCATTAAAGAATAGAATCAGCAGAGAATTTCTGAGATCTTTGAAAAATCACTTGACAAAGTCCTACCAATTAAAAGGAGAATCAAAATAAACAATCTAAAAATGAAAAATCTATCATAAAAAGCCCAGTGGTAAACATGAAGTCTATGTAAGTATAATGATAACACCAAAACTAACAAAAACTATACGAACTGTGGATATATAAAAAGGTGAAAGGCCTACCATTGTTTTTGTATTTTCCAGGTTTATAAACACACACACACACACACTCAATTGGAGAATGGGTAAAATAAAAAGCTCTCATGTCTTCATCTGTCAAAAGAGCTACTGTGCTGTTTAAAATTAAAATGCATCATTAAAAATAAGTACAGTGTTCAATATTCTTTCTACAATATCTCTATTATTTTAGGTTAAGAGCATGTTTCAGTAAATAACATCACTTTAGGTTAAGAGCATGTTTCAGTAAAGAACATATTGGGGTGAGAGAAATTAACTGAATTCTATTACTCTTTCCTGATCTACTTCTGTTTATTCTACTTATGCAATTGCCAAGCAATATTCAATTTAATAGTTTTTAATAGAAAGCATTTTTATATGATTCCATTTTGTTAAAGTTATTTATTTATTTTAGAGAGAGAGCACACATGCATGGGCGGGAAGGGCAAAGGAGTGGGAGAGACAATCTCAAGCAGACTCCCCAGTGAGCATGGAGCCTGATGGAGGGCTTGATCGCATAACCACTAAACCATGACCTGACCTAAAATCAAGAGACCTGAGCCACCCAGGTGCCCCTGATTCCATTTTTGTAAAACTAATTATATTTACATTTCCCTGACCATTTCTCTCATTCCTATACATTTTTTCCCTTTTCTTTCCCTTTTCCCTCTCCTCCTTCCACTTCTATGTATACAAAAAGGATATTTGAAATTATGGGCACCTAATGTTTAATAGTAGGATTTCATGTGATTGTTTAAATTTTCTTTTGGCAGTATTTTGCATTTCTTGAATTTTTATATTATATATTTTTCATTTTATAAAAACAAGTAGAAATATTTTTTCCTTAAAAGAAACATTTGCAGCAACAAAAACACAGGAAGCATATAAGCAAATATTTTTATAGTTGTTAATTTTGGGTGGTAGGAATATAGCTGCTATTTTCTTTCTGAAATGTTTTCTACTTAAATATAGAAGATTTGCTATAGAGAAGTCTAAGCATTTCTAGTTTCCTAGGAACTTTTTATCCAAATAAATTAGTAAGAGTCTTTAGATTCAGGTAAAGGTAGACTTAGATTTAAACTCTGCTTTAGTGGTTACTTTATACCGAACCTTGGGCAAGCTACTTAAGTTCTCACGAATTCATATTCTTGATCTACAACATAAAGGTTATCATATGGCCCTTATGGCTATGATATGAGAATAACTCACAAATGATGAATCCATTGCCTGGCATGTAGTAAGCCCACAATTAGCAGCGTTTCTTTCTCTTACATTCCATTTTCCTTTTATAGTAAATTTATGGTACCCAAATTGCATAAATATGCACATTTAAATATTGCACATACATAATCACTGTGCAACAACTGGACAGAAACATGATATGATATAGTTAACATGTCTCTTATCAAATTAAAGTCCTAAAAATAAATTAATTGCATTTTCTCCTCCAAATCACATAATTCACAGAAGGAAAAGTTATACAATTTTATTAAAACACGGAGCCTAGGGGGGGCGGAGCAAGATGGCGGGGGAGTAGGAGACCTAGATTTCGTCTGGTCTCAGGAATTCAGCTGAATAGGGATCAAACCATTCTGAACACCTACGAACTCAACAGGAGATCGAACAGGAGAGTAGCAACAACTCTCTGAACAGAGAAGCGACCACTTACTGGAAGGTAGGGCGTGCGGAGAAGTGAATCCGAGGCGATATTCGGGAGGACAGACGGCGG
>NW_027397099.1:12545692-12546538 GCF_003265705.2 Callorhinus ursinus
GTGCTAGAGCCGCGGAGCACAAAATCGGACCTTTTAGAAGTTGGCTCCGTGGAGGGACGCCGCTGCAGTGGCTAAGCGGGGGGTGGAATCCTCCCGGGACAGTGTGGTCTCAGGACCCTTGGGGTCACAGAGAGACCGGGGGAGCCTGAGTGCGCCAGAGCTCCCAGGTATCAGAGCGGGGAAGCCGGCTGCAGAGACGGAGCAGAGTCGCGGGCTCTCAGCTCGGGGTTGCCATAAACTGTGATCTGCGGCCCAGTCGGGGCACGGCTCCCCCAGCAGGGACCCAACAAGCAGCAGATCCGGGGAGACTCCCCTTCCTTCCCGGGGAGGAGCGGTGCGGGAACGCACTGCAGGGATCTGCTGGGTTTGGAGACTCCGTGCGGGGTCGGGTGCCAGAAAGAGCAACGCTCGATCACAGGCCGGGTGAGCACGGAGTGCGGCCGGAGACCGGGGACACGGAAGTGACTGCTTTTCTCTGGGGGCGCACTGAGGAGCGGGGCCCCGAGTTCTCAGCTCCTCCGGGCGGAGATTGGGAGGCCACCATTTCTGCCCTGGTCCTCCAAAGCTGTACCGAGAGCTTGCAGGGAACAAAAGCTCCTGAGAGCAAACCAGAGCAGCTTCCTTAGCCCGGACCGACAAGGGCGGGGCAATTCCGCCTCCGGCAAAGACATTTGGAAACCACAGCAACAGGCCCCTCCCCCAGAAGATCAGCACAGCCAGCAAGCCAAGACCAAGTTTGCCGATCAAGGAGAACGGGAGAACTCCAGCGCTAGGGGAATACTGCACATAGATTCATGGCTTTTTTTTTTTTTACCATGATTCATTATTTCATCAAAGTTAATTTTT
>NW_027397099.1:12546638-12675246 GCF_003265705.2 Callorhinus ursinus
AAAATTTTAGGAGGCACTTTTTTCTAACAGACCAAAATACGCCCAAAATCTAGGGTGTGGCACTGATCTATGCCGGGAGCATATTTTATCCCTTCATAGTAGTTACCCTTATTTTTGGCATATATATATAAGTTGTTCTCTCTTTAAAATTTTGAGGTACAGTTTCTTCTAACAGATCAAAATATACCCTAAATCACTAGTGTATGGCTTTGTTCTAGTCTCCTGCCTGATCACATTCTCTCCCTTTTTCCTTTTTTTTTTCTTTTTTTTCTTAAATCTTCTTTCTTTTTTCAAACAACTTATCTTACCAAGTCCTTTTATAAAATCTTTTATAATTTTCATCTTTACAGTCATCTTCCATCCCTTCATTGTTATCAACCCTTATTTTGTACATATATGTCTTTCTTCCTTTAAAATTTTAGGAGGCACTTTTTCTAACAGACCAAAATACGCCCAAAATCTAGTGTGTGGCACTGATCTATGCACTAGCCTGATCATATTTGATCATATTCTGCTTTTTTTGTATTGTTTTGTTTTTGTTTTTATCTTTTTTTTTCTTTTTCTTTTCTTTTTCTCTTTCTTTTTTCTTTCTTTCCCTTTCTTTTCCCCTGGTTTCAGGTCTTTTCTGATTTGTATACAGTATATTTGCTGGGGACGTTGTAAACCTGTTAGCATTTTGTTCTCTCATTCATCTATTCTCCTCTGGACAAAATGACCAGACGAAAGAAATCACCTCAGCAAAAAGAACAAGAGGTAGTACCATCAGCCAGGGACCTACTCAATACGGACATTAGTACGATGTCGGACCTAGAGTTCAGAATCATGACTTTAAAGATACTAGCTGGGCTTGAAAAAAGCGTGGAAGTTATTAGAGAAACCCTTTCTGGAGAAATAAAAGAACTAAAATCTAACCAAATCGAAATCAAAAAGGCTACTGATGAGGTGCAATCAAAAATGGGGGCACTAAATGCTAGGATAAATGAGGCAGAAGAGAGAATCAGCGATATAGAAGACCAAATGATGGAAAATAAAGAGGCTGAGAAAAAGAGAGAGAAACAACTACAGGATCACGAGGGCAGAATTCAAGAGATAAGCGATACGATAAGACGAAACAACATTAGAATAATTGGGATCCCAGAAGAAGAAGAAAGAGAGAGAGGGGCAGAAGGTATATTGGAGCAAATTATAGCAGAGAACGTTCCTAATGTGAGGAAGGAAACAGGCATTAAAATCCAGGAGGCACAGAGAACCCCTCTCAAAATCAATAATAATAGGTCAACACCCTGACATCTAATAGTAAAACTTACGAGTCTCAGAGACAAAGAGAAAATCCTGAAAGCAGCTCGGGAGAAGAGATCTGTAACCTACAATGGTAGAAACATTAGATTGGCAACAGACCTATCCACAGAGACCTGGCAGGCCAGAAAGGACTGGCAAGATATCTTCAGAGCACTAAACGAGAAACATATGCAGCCAACAATACTATATCCAGCTAGGCTATCACTGAAAATAGAAGGAGAGATAAAAAGCTTCCAGAACAAACAAAAACTAAAGGAATTTGCAAACACGAAACCAGCCCTCCAAGAAATATTGAAAGGGGTCCTCTAAGCAAAGAGAGAACCTAAAAGCAGCAAAGAGCAGAAACGAACACAGACAACAGACAGTTAACAGTCACCTTACAGGTAATACAATGGCACTAAATTCATACCTTTCAATAGTTACCCTGAATATAAATGGGCTCAATGCCCCAATCAAAAGACACAGGCTATCAGACTGGATTAAAAAACAAGACCCATCAATATGCTGTCTGCAAGAGACTCATTTTAGACCCAAAGACACCCCCAGGTTGAAAGTGAGGGGGTGGAAAACCATTTACCATGCTAATGGACACCAAAAGAAAGCTGGGGTGGCAATCCTTATATCAGACAAACTAGATTTTAAAACAAAGACTGTAATAAGAGATGAGGAAGGACACTATATCCTACTTAAAGGGTCTATCCAACAAGAAGATCTAACAATTGTAAATATCTATGCCCCGAACATGGGAGCAGCCAATTATATAAGGCAATTAATAACAAAAGCAAAGAAACACATTGACAACAATACAATAATAGTGGGGGACTTTAACACCCCCCTGACTGAAATGGACAGATCATCTAAGCAAAAGATCAACAAGGAAATAAAGACTTTAAATGACACACTGGACCAAATGGACTTCACAGACATATTCAGAACATTCCATCCCAAAGCAACGGAATACACATTCTTCTCTAATACCCATGGGACATTCTCCAGAAGAGATCACATCCTAGGTCACAAATCAGGTCTTAATCGGTACCAAAAGATTGGGATCATTCCCTGCATATTTTCAGACCACAATGCTTTGAAACTAGAACTCAACCACAAGAGGAAAGTCGGAAAGAACTCAAATACATGGAGGCTAAAGAGCATCCTACTAAAGAATGAATGGGTCAACCAAGAAATTAAAGAAGAATTTAAAAAATTCATGGAAACCAATGAAAATGAAAACACAACTGTTCAAAATCTTTGGGATACAGCAAAGGCAGTCCTGAGAGGAAAGTATATAGCAATACAAGCCTTTCTCAAGAAACAAGAAAGGTCTCAAATACACAACCTAACCCTACACCTAAAGGAGCTGGAGAAAGAACAGCAAATAAAGCCTAAACCCAGCAGGAGAAGAGAAATCATAAAGATCAGAGCAGAAATCAATGAACTAGAAACCAAAAGAACAGTAGAACAGATCAACGAAACTAGGAGCTGGTTCTTTGAAAGAATTAACAAGATTGATAAACCCCTGGCCAGACTGATCAAAAAGAAAAGAGAAATGACCCAAATCAACAAAATCATGAATGAAAGAGGAGAGATCACAACCAACACCAAAGAAATACAAACAATTATAAGAACATATTATGAGCAACTCTATGCCAGCAAATTAGATAACCTGGAAGAAATGGGTGCATTCCTAGAGATGTATCAACTACCAAAATTGAACCAGGAAGAAATAGAAAACCTGAACAGACCTATAACCACTAAGGAAATTGAAACAGTCATCAAAAATCTCCCAAGAAACAAAAGCCCAGGGCCAGATGGCTTCCCAGGGGAATTCTATCAGACATTTCAAGAAGAATTAATACCTATTCTCCTGAAACTGTTCCAAAAAATAGAAATGGAAGGGAAACTTCCAAACTCATTTTATGAGGCCAGCATTACCTTGATCCCAAAACCAGACAAAGACCCCATCAAAAAAGAGAATTACAGACCAATATCCTTGATGAACATGGATGCAAAAATTCTCACCAAAATACTAGCCAATAGGATCCAACAGTACATTAAAAGGATTATTCACCATGACCAAGTGGGATTTATTCCTGGGCTGCAAGGCTGGTTCAACATCCGCAAATCAATCAACATGATACAATACATTAACAAAAGAAAGAGCAAGAATCATATGATCCTCTCAATAGATGCAGAAAAAGCATTTGACAAAGTACAACATCCCTTCTTGATCAAAACTCTTCAGAGGATAGGGATAGAGGGTACATACCTCAATATCCTAAAAGCCATCTATGAAAAACCTACAGCGAATATCATTCTCAATGGGGAAAGGCCGAGAGCTTTTCCCCTAAGGTCAGGAACGCGGCAGGGATGTCCACTCTCACCACTGCTATTCAACATAGTATTAGAAGTCCCAGCCACAGCAATCAGACAACAAAAAGAAATCAAAGGCATCCAAATCGGCAAAGAGGAAGTCAAACTCTCACTCTTTGCAGATGATATGATACTGTACGTGGAAAGCCCAAAAGACTCCACCCCAAAACTGCTAGAACTCATACAGGAATTCAGTCAAGTAGCAGGATATAAAATCAATGCCCAGAAATCAGTGGCATTCCTATACACCAACAACAAGACAGAAGAGAGACAAATCAAGGAGTCTATCCCATTTACAACTGCACCCAAAACCATTAGATACCTAGGAATAAATCTAACCAAAGAGGCAAAGGATCTGTACTCAGAAAACTATAAAATACTCAGGAAAGAAATTGAAGAAGACACAAAGAAATGGAAAAACGTTCCATGCTCATGGATTGGGAGAATCAACATTGTGAAGATGTCAATGCTACCTAGAGCAATCTACACATTCAATGCAATCCCCATCAAAATACCATCCACTTTTTTCAAAGAAATGGAACAAATAATCCTAAAATTTGTATGGAACCAGAAGAGACCCAGAATAGCCAGAGGAATACTGAAGAAGAAAAGCAAAGCTGGCGGCATCACAATTCCGGACTTCCAGCTCTATTACAAAGCTGTCATCATCAAGACAGTATGGTACTGGCACAAAAACAGACACATAGATCAATGGAACAGAATCGAGAGCCCAGAAATGGACCCTCAACTCTAGGGTCAACTCATCTTTGACAAAGCAGGAAAGAATGTCCAATGGAAAAAAGACAGTCTCTTCAACAAATGGTGTTGGGAAAATTGGACAGCCACATGCAGAAGAATGAAACTGGACCATTTCCTTACACCACAGACAAAAACAGACTCCAAATGGTTGAAAGACCTAAACGTGAGACAGGAGTCCATCCAAATCCTAAAGGAGAACACAGGTAGCAACCTTTTCGACCTTAGCCGCAGCAACTTCTTCCTAGAAACATCGCCAAAGGCACGGGAAGCCAGGGCAAAAATGAACTATTGGGACTTCATCAAGATAAAAAGCTTCTGCACAGCAAAAGAAACAGTCCACAAAACCAAAAGACAGCCGGCAGAACAGGAGAAAATATTTGCAAACGACATATCAGATAAAGGGCTAGTATCCAAAATCTATAAAGAACTTATCAAACTCAACACCCAAAGAACAAATAATCCAATCAAGAAATGGGCAGAAGACATGAACAGACATTTCTCCAAAGAAGACATCCAAATGGCCAACAGGCACATGAAAAAGTGCTCAACATCGCTCGGCATCAGGGAAATCCAAATCAAAACCTCAATGAGATACCACCTCACACCCGTCAGAATGGCTAAAATTAACAAGTCAGGGAACGACAGATGTTGGCGGGGATGTGGAGAAAGGGGAACCCTCCTACACCGTTGGTGGGAATGCAAGCTGGTGCAACCACTCTGGAAAACAGTATGGAGGTTCCTCAAACAGCTGAAATTAGAGCTACCGTTCGATCCAGCAATTGCACTACTGGGTATTTACCACAAAGATACAAATGTAGGGACCCGAAGGGGTACGTGTACCCCAATGTTTATAGCAGCAATGTCCACAACAGCCAAACTGTGGAAAGAGCCAAGATGCCCATCGACAGATGAATGGATAAAGAAGATGTGGTATATATACACAATGGAATATTATACAGCCATCCAAAGGAATGAGATCTTGCCATTTGCAACGACGTGGATGGAACTGGAGGGTGTTATGCTGAGTGAAGTAAGTCAATCAGAGAAAGACATGTATCAGATGACCTCACTGATATGAGGAATTCTTAATCTCAGGAAACAAACTGAGTGTTACTGGAGTGGTTGGGGGTGGGATGGATGGGGTGGCTGGGTGATAGACATTGGGGAGGGTATGTGCTTCGGTGAGGGCTGTGAATTGTGCAAGACTGTTGAATCACAGATTTGTACTTCTGAAACAAATAACGCAACATATTTTAAGAAAAAAGAAAAAGAAGAAGATAACAGGAGAGGAAGAAAAGGGGAGTATGTCAGAGGGGGAGATGAACCATGAGAGATGATGGACTCTGAAAAACAAACTGAGGGTTCTAGAGGGGAGGGGGTAGAGGGATGGGTTAGCCTGGTGATGGGTATTGAGGAGGGCACGTTCTGCATGGAGCACTGGGTGTTATGAACAAACAATGAATCATGGAACACTGCACCAAAAACTAATGATGTAATATATGGTGATTAACATAACAATAAAAAATTAAAAAAAAAACAAACACGGAGCCTAAAATGGGTATTGAACAAGAGGAAATCAATGGCACTTTTAGAAATAAAAATTAGTATCTCCTATCTCGTCTCCCTCCCTCCATCCCCACTATAAAGTCCATCCATGTGTATCAATAGTAAATACTTGAGGAGGGAAAAATCACTGACGTATGATTAGGCATCTAAAAATGAAAAGCCAAGGGACATCTGGATGGCTCAGTTGGTTAAGCGTCTGCCTTCAGTTCAGGTCATGATCTCAGGGTCCTGGGACTGAGCCTATGTCAGGCTCCCTGCTCAGCCAGGAGTCTGCTTTTCCCTCTCCCTCTTCCCCTCCCCCACTCATGTGTGGGCTTGCTCTCTCTCTCTTTCAAATAAATAAATAGAATCTTTTAAAAAATAAAAATTAATAGCCCAGTACATACTTTCTTTGATGACTCTTGGAACATGATAGAAGACTACCTATACAAACTAAATAACAAAATAACGCTTGTCCAATTTTTACATACACAAGCCTATGAGATCTTAAAAACATTATGGGGAAAGGATCCCTAATGGATAGGATTGCCAGACTTAGGAAATAAAATTACACAACACTCAATTAAATATGAATTTCAGATAAACAATAGGTAAGGATTCAAGTCCTCGCCCACTTACTAGCTATGTGACCTTGACAAAAAGACTCATAAATCTCAATTTTGGGTTTCTTGATAGGTAAAAAATGCACTTCACTTTGAGTCATTTTGTAAAATTAATGACATAAAACATGTAACGCCATTAGCAACAGTAGTTGATACACAGCAAAGAATTTTAACTACTGTTTTGGTGTTGTGGAAAGACCTCGGATTTTTAAATGCAATGACTTAGATTCATGTTATAGTTCTGGAAGTTGGCTAGTGCCAATTTATTTAAACTTTTGGAACCTCAGTTTCTCATTTGTCAAAGACATTATTATTTCCAAATATACTGGCTTCCTGTGAAAATTAAGCTAATTTACATACATAAAATGCTTGCTCTTCTGCTATACAACTAATAGGTATTTAATAATACTATATAATGGATTCATTCACTCATTCAACAAGTATTTATTTAGTGCCTACTATCTATGCAGTAAGGTGAACAAAAACATACACACTGTTTGAGCAAAAGGGATTCAGACTTTCATTAGTATAATTACTTGATTTATATTATTTACAAACAAAGATAATTACTTTGAAGGAAAGAAGCCTGAGTTGGGATGGGAGGACTAGACAAGACTCCCCTCAGGACTGTATATCCCCCTTCTCTCTTTGAACCAGTTTTCTCATCTGGAAATCACGTCACTGTAATACAAAAGACATTTTAAAATGTCAGTGGTAGAGTTGGGAATAGAGCTCACGCTTCTTGATCCCCAGCCTTCCGCTCTCTCATAATCCAGCTAAGTAGCTCCTAGGCTTCTGCTCCTATCTGAAAAATGAGGAAGGTCGGGGGAAGAAGATGATCTCTATAGCAACCTGGAGTCTATGCATCTTGAAACTTAACACTGTTACAAAGCGAAGTTTGTAAGGAAACCCCACGAGAGGAATTTACTTATTTTATCCCAAAGCATCTTTGGTCTGAACACACATATGCCACCATATGGGATACATTTAGAACATTCATTAGGAGAAGAATAATTAGTCTCCCATCGTACAGGAAAGAGAATAGACCCAGAGGATAAATACTTTAGAAACTGAAATAAAAGACTTAAAATAAACCTGCCAAAGACAAATTGAGGAGAAATAAACTGGAGCTCATTTGAAGAAAATCAAATGAAACGAACAATTAATTCACCTGTAAAGCTGCATAGGCACTTGTGTATCAGGGGAAGAGACTGCGTTTAGTCTCGTACGGGTGAGAAGGAAGAATGGAATCACACGTATTAACAGAAGTACCCAAGTAGGATTTCTTCTTTATTACAACAAGGAAAAGAATTGCAGACTTAAAGAACTTAAACCCCTGCAAATGGTGTTTCATTCTCAACTCCGATGACTTTAATTTTGTCATTAAGTACCAAACGCACATGAAAAACTACAGGGGACCTACATACTTGGCTAGAGTTCTAGGGGACTGCAGAATAATGAGAGAAAAGTGAGAGTAAAGAGAAATGCAGAAGAAGAAGGAGAAAAGGAAAAGGTGTGGAGATGTCAAAACACTAGAGGACATTCATTCATTTGTTCAGCAAGATCCATTGGCTTAATCTTCTTTTTTTATTATTGAGGCATAATTGACATATAACATTTTATTACTTTCAGGGGTACAATGTAATGATTTTACAGTCAGATATATTGGGAAACGATTGCCACAATAAGGCTAGTTATCATCCTCACCACACAGTTAAGTTTTTTTTTCTCATGATGAGAACTTTTAGGACTTACTGTCTTGCCAACTTTCAAGTGAATACTGAAATACTATTGATTTTCATCGCCATTCTGCATATTACATTTCCATGACTTATTTATTTTATAATTGGAAGGTGGTGCCTCTTGACCCCATTCACCGGTTTCACCCATGCTCAACAACCCTCCCCTCTTGCAACCACCACTCTATTCTCTGTACCTCTGAGTGTAGTTTTGTTGTGTTTGTTCAATTGTTTTGTTTTTCAGATTCCACATCTAAGTGAAATCATATAGTATTTGTCTTTCTTAGTCTTATTTTACTTAGCATAATTCCTTCAAGGTCCACTCATGTAGCTGCAAATAGCAAGATCTCATTCTTTTTATGGTCGAGTAGTATTCCATTGTGTATATATACCACATCTTATTTATCCATTCATGCATCAATGGACACTTACATTGTTTCCATATCTTGGCTACTATTGACAATGATGCTGTGAACATAGGGGTGCATATATCTTTTTGAATTAATGTTTTTGTTTTCTTTAGATAAATATCTAGTAGTGGAATTGCTGGATCATATGATATTTCTATTTTTAATCCTTTAAGGAACCTCCATACTGGCTAAACCAATCTACATTTTCACCAATACCATGAGAATCCCTCTCTTCTCCACACCCTCACCAACACTTGTTATTTCATGTCTTTTTGATAATAGCCATTCTAACAGGTGTGAGGTCGTATCTCATTTGTAGTTATGAGTTACATTTTCCTAACGATTAGTGATTGCTGAGCATCTTTTCATGCACCTATTGGCCATGTGTATGTGTTTCGAAAAATGTCTATTCAGGTCCTTTGCCCAGATTTAATCAGATTTTCTTCTTTCTTTTTGCTATATCTTGTATGAGTTCTTTATGTATTTTGGATATTAACCCTTTATCAGACATATGATTTGCAAATATTTTCTCCCATTCGGTAGGTTGCTGCTTCATTTTTTTGATGCCTTCCTTTGTTGTGTAGAAGCTCTTTAGTTTAATGTAGTCTCACTTATTTTTTTCTTTTGTTGTTTTTGCTTTTGCAGTCAGTTCTAAAAGATTGTTGCCTAGACTGACGTCAAGTAGCTTATCACCTATGTGGTTTTTTTCCCAGAAGTTTTATGGTTTCAGAACTTACATTCAAGTTTTTAATCCACTTTGAGTTAATTTTTGCATATGGTGTAACATAGGAGTCTATTTTCATTCTTCTGCACATCGCTGTCCAATTTTCCCCACGCCATTTATTGAAGAGAATGTCCTTTCTCCACCGTGTATTCTTTTCTTCTTTATTGTAAATTAATTTGCCATATATAGATGGGTTTATTTCTGGGATCTCTTATTTTGACCCATTGATCTATGTGTCTGTTTTTATGCCAACATCATATTGTTTTGATTAGTACAGTTTTGTAGTACAGTTTGAAATTAGGGAATGTGATGCCTCCAGCTTTTTTCTTTCTCAAGATTGATTTGGCTATTTTGGGGTCTTTTATGGTTCCATAGAAATTTTAGGAGTGTTCGTTCTATTTATATGAAAAATGCCATTGGAATTTTGATAGGAATTTCACTGAATCTGTAGATTGCTTTGGGTAGTATGGACATTTTAACAATGTTAATTCTTCCAATTTATGAGCATGGAACATCTTCCTATTTATTTGTGTCTTCTTCAATTTCTTTCATCAACATCTTATAGTCTTCAGTGTATAGGTCTTTCACCTCCTTAAATTTATTCATAGGTATTTTATTCTTTTTGATGCAACTGCAAATGGGACTGTTTTCTCAATTTCTCTTGAAGTTCATTGCTAGTGTATAGAAATGCCACAGATTTTTGTATATTGATTTTATACCTTGCAAGTTTACTGAATTTGTTTATTAGTCTAACCCTTTTTTGGTAGAGTGTTTTGGGTTTTTCCATATAGAAAATTATGTAACCCACAAATGGTGAGAGTTTTACTTCTTCCTGTCCAATCATTGGTTTTACTTTCTAAAAAGGTCCAGCCTTTGCACGCTTTTCAAAAGTCTTATAAAATTTCCAATTCAAGCCACCACTTGCTCTGGTCTAGACCACAATCATAACCTCTAGTTTGCTTGCTTCCATTCCTCCCACCCAAAAAAAGTGTATTTTCCACACAGAAACCTTTAAAAACATGAGCAAAGCACATCAAGATGCCCTATTCAAAACTCATCAGTATCCCATCACACTTAGAAAAAAACAAGCTACAAAACTGCCAATAACGTGGAGTTCATTAACTGTCTGACCTCACCTTTCTCTCTCAATTTCATTCTTTGGTTATTCTGGTCCAATTATCTTTTTTTTTTTTTTTTTTAATGTTGAGTCTGCTCCTACTTTAGGGGTTCATCACTTGCTTTTCCCTTTTAAGGTAATTCATGTTTCCTCAGATCCCTAAATATATACATATATATTTTTAATTATATATATTTTAATTTTAATATAAATATAGTATATTTATATATAATAAAATATATCTCTCTCTCTTTCTTTCTTTCTGCCCTACTACAGTATAAACCCCATAAAGGCCAGGGCCTGGCATTCCTGGTTCACAGCAAAATCCCTAGTCCCTGGAACACTGCATGAGGCAGCTTACAAACTAGTTAAATAGTTTTGACTTACTACTAAATTATTCCATCATCAATTTGACAAATACTCATAGAGAATTTGGAATGTGCCATAACTTGTGACAGGTTCTAAGATACACTAATATAAGCAAAGGGATACACCCTCAAGGGCTTTTAGTCTAGTTTGTGAGAGAGATCATAATCAAATTATTATACCAAATTAAAAAAATTATAACTGTGATTAGGACAGGAAAGAAGGGCTAAGAGCTAAGCTGGAAGTCCAAAAACTCTCTTGAAGAAAGGGTGTTTGAGCAAAGACATAAAGGATCAATGAGAATTAACTGCAAAAACTGAAATGAAGTGAGACAGAGCATCCTAGGCAGAGAAAACAGTATGAGAAAGAGAGAACAGGGAAGGCATGAAGATCTAAAGGAATGCCAGTGTAGACAAAACAGAGAAGGGGAAAGAATATGGCACCCGCTGGGCGTTCTAGAATCTACTGCAGTGTAACAGATCACCGTGAAGATTAGTGGCTTAAAACAACAATAATATTTATTTTGATGATGAACCTGCAGTTTAGTTAGGGCTCAGTAAGGACAGCCTCTCTGTTCCATGTGGCTGAAACAGAGGTGCCTTAAAGATATGATTCAACAAGTAGGGGGTGCTGGAAGCATCATATATATCCAACAGGCATCACTGGTTGTCAGCTGAGAGGTCAGCTGGGGCCGTCAGGTGGAACACATTAATGTAGTTTCTCCATGTCTACTGAGCTTCCTCCTAGCATGATAACTGGGTATCAAGAGTGGGTGTTCAAGAAACAAGGTGAAAGTGCTTGGCAATTTTTATGACCTGGCATTACTTTGATATTACTCTTTTGGTCAGTCTGGTCACAAAGCTATTCTAGTTCCAAGGGAAGGATGCATAAATTGCATAACTGTGAGAGTGTAAATATCACATTATAAGAATATTATGTGGGACGGGGCATGTTGTGGCATCATCTTTGAAAAAATATCATCTGCCATGATAAGCGTGCATACACAGGTGGAAGTGGACTAGAGAAAGCCTGGATGTCAATCTTCAGTTTTATCTTCATCCCTAAAGGAGTGAGGTGTCCAACATGTACTCTGAAATGACTACTTTGGGGGCTGGGTGAAAATAATAAGAAGTAGGTGATTTTATGAGATATTTATTTGGAGGAAAAAATCATCCTGCCTTGATGACAGACTGATTATGAGGATGGAGGAGAGAAAGGAATAAAATTAAGCTACTTATCTATTTCCTGGTAACAAAATCTAGGTATGATTAGCCTGCATTTTATAAACACACCTTGGGTTTCTGAATTGTTTTAGTGTGTATGACTTATTCTCTTCATCCATTCATTTGTCCATTCATTTATTCAAAATATTTTTAAGGGTACCAAGCATGAGCAGGGTATACATAAGGGACTAGAGATTATAATTTCAGGACAGGTGACATTGAAGAATTCACAGTCAAGTGGCTGGAGCATATTATTTTATGTTTCTTGGGACATCCAGTGTAGATCCTATGAAAGCATGTTCATAAACCATGATTGCCAGAGACAAGATGCACCTGTTCCAGGGACTGCAGTTAGGGAAACTCTCAGATGTGGTTACACTGGAGCTAAGTTTTGAAGGGCGAGGACATAGAGAAAGAAGTAGGAGAGACAGGTGGGAGCAGGGTTTTAAGCAGATAGAACAATGTTTACAAATACATAGAAACATGAACACCATGCTGGGAAACGGTGTTCCAAATCTTTAAACTGCATGTATAGATGAATCTAGAAATTTTGACATGGTCCACATGATTAAGGACTACATGTACTCGCTAAGAGTTCAAAGTTTCTCTCTCATGCTACCTTTGAGTCTCAAGGTTTTCAAGTAAAGTGATGATATTATCTGATGTGTTTTCAAATAATTACCTTGTTCTATTATCTACGATGCTGTAATTTTAGAGGCAGGGAAGCCATACAGAATATTTTTGAATCCATTATAGACATGAGGAAATTACCATCCAAACCTAGGCTAGGATATTGAAGAGAGTGAGAAGTGAATAAAAATAAGAGGAGTTGAGGAAGCTCGTCTTCCAGAGGAGTTTTCCAGTAGAGCTGATCATTAAAATGACACAAGGAGATATTTCATCTTGTGTTACTTCTTCAAATACTGATTTGGGGCCCCACACTAGAGATACTCAATCAGTAAATGAGTTACATATGAAGATATATTTCTGTTTTTAAACTTTTTTATCAGCAAGATTTCAAGTCTATTAATAACAGTGAACATCTTAATAGCACTCTAAATATTTCCCATATAGTATCTCTTTAAAATGCACAACATTCATATTGGCCAGCTTGTTGTTATCATCTTCAATTTGTAAGAGAGAAAAGTGATGCTGAGAAGTTAAGTAACCTGGTCAAGGGAACTCAGCCAGGAAGTGCTGGACCAAGGATTGAAACCCAGAATGCCTTTAAGACCTGTTAATCCGGAGAGGAACGGGATTAGGGTAAAGCAGATGAAGCACTCACCACAGTGAGTACAGAATTTAGGGGGATGCCAAAAAACTCAGTAATCAAGATAAATAATAGGTAAAGGAATATTTTATCAATTCAAAACTAATGCAAAAATTCATGATGAACAAAATAAAAATTTTAAATGAAGACAGGATGAGCATGCTATGCTATTCTTCCTTGCCCACTATAAGACCCAGAGATGGTTTCCCTGGATATTAGCACATGTTTTGGAGCAGAATTCAGATGTCCCATTTGAGGAAGCTGATTTAGGGGAATGTTACATTATTCGGTTGGGAATATGTAGCATATCTAGTTGAGGCCATGGAACCGAACAGAGCAAGAAAGAGAGTGCATGAAGAGTGAAAAAGTGAGCATGGTATAAAGCCAAGAAAAATACTCATAGCAGCAATGTCCACAATAGCCAAACTGTGGAAAGAGCCAAGATGTCCATCGACGGATGAATGGATAAAGAAGATGTGGTGTATATATACAATGGAATATTATGCAGCCATCAAAAAAGAATGAAATCTTGCCATTTGCAACGATGTGGATGGAACTGGAGGGTATTATGCTGAGCGAAATAAGTCAATCAGAGAAAGACATGTATCATATGACCTCACTGATATGAGGAATTCTTAATCTCAGGAAACAAACTGAGGGTTGCTGGAGTGGAGGGGGGTGGGAGGGATGGGGTGGCTGGGTGATAGACATTGGGGAGGGTATGTGCTACGGTGAGCGCTGTGAATTGTGCAAAACCGTTGAATCACAGATCTGTACCTCTGAAACAAATAATGCAATATATGTTAAGAAAAAAAAAAAAGAAGAAGAAGATAGCAGGAGGGGAAGAATGAAGGGGGGTAAATCGGAGGGGGAGACGAACCATGAGAGACTATGGACTCTGAAAAACAAACTGAGGGTTCTAGAGGGGAGCGGGGTGGAGGGATGGGTTAGCCTGGTGATGGGTATTAAAGAGGGCACATTCTGCATGGAGCACTGGGTGTTATGAACAAACAATGAATCATGGAACACTACACCAAAACAAATGATGTAATATATGGTGATTAACATAACATAACATAAAACATAACATAACATAAAAAAAATTTAAAAAAAACTAATGATGTAATGTATGGTGATTAACATAATTAAAAAAAAAGAGTTAAAAAAAAAAAAAACTTAGGGATTGAGCTGGTCTCCCAGATAGAATGATCCATGGTATCAGGAATACTGCCAGTATCAAGACTGAGTTTAAAGAATGGGGACCAACTGAAAAAGCAGTAAGACAGCATATCTGCTCTCACAAAAGGCATGTTTCTCTGCCATGGCTCATGTTACCAACATTTTATAACCTACCAAACCACAGATAACCTCAGAAACTAAAGTATTTATTTAGTGAAATAATAGTGGATAATAACGGAAATAATTGTTAATAAAATAATAATATATATCATTGCATTGTGCTCAAAGAATGGAGTTGGAGTGCTGATTTTAAAATTACTTTGCAATAAAAAAATACATTTGGATCTTTACATGGGTACTGGAACCAGATACATGTGGGCTAGAATTAACAGATTTGCCACAGAGTAGCTATGTTACTTTCAGGGAGTAATGTACCCACTCTCAAACACTCCTCCATCTATATACTGAAAAATCTAATTGTAATGATGACAGAATAATGTATCAGAAGTGTCCATCTCAGGGTTCGACACCCTAAGTAGTATGTTTCTTTCTAAATCCCCATGAAAGAGAAAGGGAGCAAAAGCCAGAAAAATGTCTGCGATGCTTTACTTTCTTCCAGGAAGAAATGCACCTGATTTACCAACCTTCATTTCAGTGCCATAGTCAAAAACTTGGGCCATTTTCTTACTAGTATTACTTTAAAGTCTTGTTCCCTTGGTCTAAAAAAGTACAACTGCTCGGTGACCTGCAACAGCACACAGATGTCTTCAACAGACTGTCCCTCAAAGGCCATTACATTTAAATTTAAATCTCCACAGAATCTTTTCAAAAACTTAGGTGACTATGGACATTGCACTTATGTGTAAATATAATCAAATTTATGACTGCTCAATACTGGTGACTACTGATTCACTGGTGAGAAAAATATAAAAAAGTCAGAAAAGAAGAGCCCCTTCATACCTAGATGAAGAGCAGTCAAACACCGCTTAAAATGTGCCTGGTACTTTTTATACCAGAACCTTACAAAACTCCTCAGAGCATGACATAAAAGAGATTCCCGGACTCTGCAAGGAAGATGGAGTAAACAGAATTACCAGACTTTAGTTCCTAGTCTTTTCATCAACCTTTTTCCCTCCAGGTAATTGTGATTTAATTTTTTTAAACAATCAAATCCTATGAGCAATGGTGATTGAAAATGCAGGTTTGAGCCCTAGCCACAGCAAATCACCTTTAAAAAACCAGAAATATGGGCCTCCAGTAATATAAACACAAATAGGAGAATGTAAGCAACAGAGCTAAGGAATGGATCTGGTAATCTGATGAATCATTATTTATTACAAGGAAAACTTTCTTGGTGCCTAGAATATACAAATTATCGTGTGTGTGTGTGTGTGTGTGTGTGTGTATACACACACACACACACACATATATATAATTACTCTATACCGCAATATACCTTTTGGAAAGATAAAGAACAATGAAAACAACAGAAAAACAATTTTGGCAAAACAAGAATTATGACCCAAAGAGTTTTTAATTTAGTTAGAAAGAAAAAAAAAGGAAAAAATTAACTATCCAAATTAAGAATAAGTGTTAGCTATATTTGTTATTTCTCTCCTTGAACAGAAGTTGGCAAATTAGAGCCTGTGGGTCAAATCTACCCCACCATTTACTTTTGTATGGCCCATGAGCTAAGAATGATTTAAAATTTTAAATGTTATATAAATGTCTACATAATATCCTCCATTTTGCTTCTCAGCCCAAAAAACCTAATATATTTACTACCTGGATCTCTACAGAAAAAGTGTGCCAGTCTTTATCCTAGAGGGGTATCTTTTTTTATTTATTCAGAAGATTATGTGCATTCATACCAAAACTGAGCGCTTACTATGTGGCAGGCCATATATTAAGCATTTTCCGTGGATTCTCCCATTAAGTGTCCATAATGGTATTTTATAGGTAGCTACTGTTATGATCTCTGTTTGCTGGTAGAAGAAACTGAGGCTCAAAGCTGACAAGTTTCTTACTTAGGGCTACCAGGTCAGAGAGTGCCGCTGAGTAAGGTAGAAACTCTGACCTTATGACTGCTGAGCACACACTTCCAAGCTTTCCACTGCCTTTCCCTCTGCTGATTGTAACGTCAGTTCTCACATAAAGAAGGTTGAGAAACAAAAACAAGGCAACCTAGACAGGGGAAATCAAATGAGCCACAAAACCAGTATTTAGAAAACCAAAGTTCAGGAAGTGTACTGAGCACTGATGTGAACAAGGCACAGTTCAGAAGAAATGAAGGATAATGTTAGAGTTGCAGATAACATTTAGTTGGCAAGATGTATTGCAGATCAGGTACATTTCCTTTTTAGAATGAGATAAGAAGTCACAACCAGCCCTAAGCTCAGAGCCCACCATACAGGAAAGAGGCCCTTGGAACACTTGGGCTACTCAAGGCTCTACGAAGCCTGCCCACCAGAAACTCGCACTGCCATCACGGACAACAAAAGGATGAAGGCTCTGAGACTGGAAGTCATGCCTCGGAAGATGGGCTGAGGGGCGGGGGATATTCCTAAGGCCTAAATCAAACATAACCATTCTCAGACCAGACAATCAATCTAAGAGGTCTCTGTAAAGAGATGACATGTTTAAAACCAGACAAAGGACACAAGGATCACTGCTGAGAAAGATACAGATTCTACTGCTAGCTCAAATGCTTCTTCCGGTACGAGTTTATTTAACCCCTCTTGGCCTCAGTCTCCTCATCATCACTACGATAATCAAATCTCATGGAGTTCTTGTGAATATCAAATATGTGTATATCTACATAAACAGTGGCTGGCAGATGGTAAGTGCCATGTCAGTATTTTTGTTGTTATGGCTATTATTATTATTATTACTATTATTATTGCTATTATTTTCATGAAAGATGGAACAGAGAAATTAAAAACTGTCTATTTTGAGGAAGGAGAGAAAAAAGTGACTAGTAAGAGACTACCATAATATTCAAGGTATAAGGTTACCAAAGGATGAAAATGTGAAATGAGAGATGTTGAATTTTCAGAGGCAGAATTTACAAGACCCTGTAATAGATTAGATATGTTGTATAAATGAGGCACAATTTAAAGATAATTTGTGATAAGACAAAGATATGCACAGAGTGTTACTACCAGATCTGGGTTCAACTTGAGGAATATATTGCAAAAGGGTAAACACACTAAGAAAATATAATTGTCACTTTGTGTTTTAAAAGGAAAACTGAAAAACTGCAGCTTGGGGATCATGGAAGAATTTCACCTAAAAAAAAGAAATTAATGCTCGTTTTGGGTCCCTGTGACTCAATGATAATGAAACATATATGCATTGCTTTGATAGAACCTTACATCAGTGCAGTTACTACAATAATGTTCTAGTCCAGGGGTTGGCAAACTGTCTATAAGGCAACAGAGAATAAAATTTTTAGGCTTATGGTACTTAAGCCTATAAAAAAGACTAAATTCTAATTGATATATTCTGTCACAATTACTCAACTCTGTCACTGTGAGAGCAAACATAGCCAATATGTAAACAATTGGGTGTGAATGTGTTCTGATGAAATTTTATTTACAAAAACAGGTGGCTCGCTGAACTTGGCCCATGGGCCATCGTTTTCCCACTCCTAGTGCAGTCAATAACCAAATGTGACTATCTTCACAGTTTGTTTGTTTGTTTTTGTCATAATAGTGCCCTGATATATTCACATGTGTGTACCTAGGGGAAATGTCCATCATATTATTGGCAAATCAGCTCCAGTAATATATAAAGCAATATGAAGCAATATAAGCAGTATTTTAAAGTTTATCAGAATAGGTCAGAATTTTGACTACTGTGAATATATGAATCTTTCAAAATACCAATGTGTAAAAATGAGGCTAGGAATCATGACAGAATTTTCATAAGGATTAGAGTTAATATAGGTAACATACTTAATGCACTGTCATACTAGGTTAAGATTTTTTAATTGATAGCTAATAGTTTTATTCTTATAATGGTAACTTAGGAAATTCAATTGCCTCGAACAGATAATATCATGAATGTGTGTGTTTGTGTGTGTGCCTGTGTATTTTTCCCTACCCAGGTAGACAGAGTGAAAGACAGACATGTAGAAAATACAGTCGAAGACCTTAGATTAAGAATAAGGATACTGTGTCTTAATAGATAGCACCATATCAAGAAAAAATTCCATGCCTTTTGATAAATTTACAGATTGCAAGACATGAACTCTGATAGTTCCTTTTCCTTATAATTTCTCACTGAGTACTCTCTTCAGCTCATACACACCTTCTCTAAGTAGGAAGTAGCCAATTACAAGGGATAAATACTATGCTAGTTGAGTAGTTTAGGAACTAGAAAAACATATGAGACAACTTCAAAAAGAAAAGGACTGAATTCTTACATTCAAATAATTTCAACCTCTTGCATCAAGAAATATGAGTGTCTTTTAAAAATATAAAAGAAATTGTTCATTGACACCATGATCAAAACGATAAAGCGGTCATGCCAAAATCTCTTTGCTGATCCAGACAGGAAAAGGTACTTCACACGGCTAACAGTAGTTAGAACTGTTGGGGAGCTTTATGACTCCTTTAAACATGCAAAAGTTGTTATTCTGCAATTGTATTTCTAGGATGATGGATACTTAAAATGAGGTGACTCACCTTCAGAATATCCCAGATAATTACCTGGCTCCCCCCTACTGTAGTAAGGAGTTAATTATAGAAGCTAATTAGTGACCTGTTTGAAGAAGATCTGATCATATGGGTTTTCATTTATGGGTGTATATTCTTTATATACACTGTGGAGAGAACCTTCCAGCAACTGTGATTATTACCATTATCTCATTTTTATTGCTTTTCCCATTCAAAGGGAGACCACAGAAAGTCAACAATGTGGTTCATTTGCTTTAGCAAACTGGAAAATGCAAGATATTATTATTTCCTTATGAGTTAGAAACTACTGAAGAATATAACTACAGGTTCTAAAAGTTTAGTGTGGCAACTGAATAGCAATCCCGGGTAGGCATATCTCAACTTTCCTACGTCCTATGAAAACACATAACATATTAAACTGATAACACAATCAAAAATTAAGGCAGACAGTGTAAAATTCTTTCAAATCAGGTTCTTGTGAGCTTTGTCTAACATCTCCATAGCTCGCTTTGGAATGTGAGTTGATGGCCAACAATTTCTCCTGGTTTGTCACTATACGCAAACCTCTCCTTTGAAAAGAAAGCAGATATATTAGTTCTCTCTCTCGCTCGCTCTTCCCCTCCCTCCCTCCCTCCGTCTCTCTCTTTTCCTATGAGTCAGTGACCCCAGGTTTATACCTATCAGAATTTTTTCTGATTGCACCTTTTGGATGTAGTTACTAGTTTGGGTTTTTTAAAAAATATTTTATTTATTTATTTGTGATACAGAGTGAGAGAATGAGTGGAGGGCAGAGGAAGAGGGAGAAGCCGGCTCCCTACTGAGCAGGGAGGGGGATGCAGAGCTCGATCCCAGGACCCTGGGACCATGACCTGAGTTGAAGGCAAATGCTTAACCAACTGAGCCACCCGGGCGCCCCTGTAGTTACTAGTTTTGATATGACTATAGCATACTATTTCTCCCCTGGACTGACTCTACCTCTTTTTCTATATCAGAATATGAACTACTAATTACCAAAAATGACAAGGCATGATATAGGGGAAGATGGATGATAGCTCATCACATTGGGAAATAGAAAATCATCAAATAGATTGCAAAGATTGTTCTGGCAAAATTTACAACTAGGGATTTTACCTTTGATATATTCTTAGCTGAACATTTTAGAGAATAAGGAAATAAATTCAGGATAATATTATACTTCAATGTCTAAAACTACTCTAATTGGTTAACTGATAAGCTGAAAGAAAAAAAAAAGCAAAAAGGCTCTGTTCATAATCCAGCAACCCTCACTATAGATCTGAAAAGGGAGGGAGGGGTCCAGAAATAATCAGGTGACAATAACCAGTGTCTTAACATGGTTCAGCAGAGCTAGAAAAGGGGGAACTCTGTGTAAGGAATTTATTTAAGAGGAAAAACCAGGGAACAGGAACAAAAGGCCATAAACGGTAAACAGGAAAGAAAAAGGCAATGCAAGTGTGTGTGTGTGTGTGTGTGTGTGTGTGTGTGTGTTAAGATTTACTTATTTGAGAGACAGAGAACAAGAGAGCAAGAGTGAGAGGGGCGAAAGGAGAGGGAGAGAGAGAATCCCAAGCAGACTCCCTGTCCAGCATGGAGCCTGACACAGGGCTCGATCGCACGACCCTGAGATCATGACCTGAACCAAAACCAAGAGTTGGACGTTTAACCGACTGAGCCACCCAGGCACCCCACTTGTGTGTTTTATTAAGTCAGGTAGCACATGGGCAAGTGGAACCAGATCTCACTCTCTAAAATCTGTTTATCTTTCAAAGGAAACAAAGAAACACTCTCAGATTGGCAATTGGAGAATGAAGCATTTATTTTTGAGGGAGAGAGAGAGCACAGGAGTAGGGGCAGAGAGGGAGGGAGAAGCAGACTCCCCGCTGAGCAGGGATCCTGATAGACGCAGGGCTCAATCCCAGGACCCTGAGACCATGACCTGAGCCGAAGGCAGATACTTAACCGACTAACCCACCCAGGTGCCCCTATTTCCCATTTTAAAAAAAGCTATGTTAAAGAGTATTCACACCTCACGATTCTGAGTCATGACATGACATTGGCATCTAAGAAGCCCAAAGAAAGATAGCAAAACTCATGAGTGAGGCAAGAAGCCATCAGAACAAAGAGAGGTGGGGCGACAGAGAACTTTATCTTTAGCTGGAGTCAGAGTTGAGAGAAGGAAGCAGGGCAAAGAGGCATCTGATGAAATCAGAATCAAGACTGATTCACACACCTGTACACACAATTGAGTCAGTTCGGATCACTCCTCAATTTCTGCAGAGCCAGGAGATGGGGGAAAAAAATGAACTCCGCAAGCTTGAGAAAAAGAACAACACGTCATCATGAAGACTCAGATGATCTTATCATTCAACCAAAACTACAGTTAAAACTAGAAGAAAATTTAAGGAAATGTCTGACATTTTCCAAAGAATCTAAAATGCCTCAGTCTCTATAAAACTCTATAAAATTTCTCTCTTCAGCACTTCATCTATGGGATACCAATGTGCCATCAGGAGGAAAAAAGACAGCTGTATGATGGCGGGGGGGGAAAAACTGTAAGGGAAATGCAAATGCAACAGAAGAATTTATGTATGCAAACAGACAAAAAAAGGAACCGACATGGCATCAAATTGGATTAATAGCAGAGCAGACAAACTAAGAAACTCTCCCACGAACTAAGCAAACATGTAAAGGGGATGTAGAGTAAGAAAGGTGGGTGGTCGCCCTGTTAACTATAGAGTCCTCTGCTCTCTAGCAACTTGGGATCCACACAGCCCAGGTGGTACCACAGCCACAAGAGGAAGACAAGCCTGGATCTCTGAGTCACCATGTGGAAGAGAAACAGACAGGAGAAGTGTTGTCTGAATCACACTGCGCCGTGACAACAAAAGTCCTTCACTGTGTTAAGCCACTGAGGTTCTTTCATCTTTCCTTCTTCCTTCCTTTTTTTCCTTTCTTCTTTCCTTCTTTCCTTGCTTCCTTTCCTTCTTCCCCCACCCTCCTTTCCTTCCTTGCTTCCTTCCTTCCTTTTTTCCTATGACTACAGAATAGTCTACCCTCCTCTAACATAGAAATAGGAAAATAATAGTTGTTCTATACAAATTTGCCAATACCTCTGTTAGCTCAATTTTTCACTAAGATTATATGTTACAGAAGAGTACTTACTAAAGATGAAGAAAAATGTGATTATATATATATATTATACATGTGATATATACATACGTGTGTGTGTGTGTGTGTGTGTGTATAATCAAAATTTTTCACCAAATTTCTGGAGATCTATTAATCATAACAAAAGATGAAAATGGTTTCTGAACATGTCAATTGCATTAAGCATTTTCAGATTATATATTTGCCTAATCCAAAAATATGCTAGTTATAAAAATGTTAAAATGACTGGCAAATAATTCTGAGATATCATTATTTCAGAATAAATGAAAATCAAAGCTGAACAGCATTAGATAGGAGGGAAACATCATTTCATATTGATAAAAGGTACAATTCATAATGGACTTAAGAGTCGTAAATCATTAGGTAACAAAATACTGAATCAAAATAAATTAAGTAAAAGCTCTTTGAAAATGGAATGTGACTTCAATACACGTTTCTCAGCTTTGGACAGATCAAGTAACTCCAAGTGAAACTAATAGAGGTTTTGAGTAATTTAACTGAAAGGGCTGAAATACATAAATAAAATGTATAAAGAAATAACCAAACATTAACGGATATTAAAGGGCATAACTAATACCAAGAACTGTTCCCTTAAAAAATAAAATTGCTATCAGCCAAACCCTTAGATGCTTTGTCATACGTAATTCAAAGCTCCTTAAACACAGGAGTGAACAGGTAGAGAGTTAGAAGAACACTTTTTGAAGGACATAAACTCATTTTTATTTTAGCCTTTTAAAGGTTTTCTATTATCAATGGATAAATTCCAAATCCTTACTATGATTTTAAAGTCCCTGCAGGTGGCTTGGTATGATGAGTATTTCCTCAACACTTGACCAAGGCATAAGGCATTCCATCAGTAAGAGCTAGAAAAGATCTAAAAAATAAGGTTTGACTGTACACCATTCAGAAAAGGTAGAAGAATGCTCCATCTTAAGACACTAGAAATAAAAGTGAACATCTGGGGTCCTATAAATTCAGTTTTGTGTCATTGTTATAATTATGCCTTAGTGACAGCTCTATGGTATATATTATCTTTTCATTGAACAGCCTCTCCCTTAGAAAGGTCAGTCCACCACCATCTGTATCTGGACGTGAAACTAACTCCAGGAAGTGTTCTTAGACATACTGACAGAGCAAAGTAAAGCAGGGTCTGTCTGGCCAACTATTTTCAGGAGACTTAGTCCCAAAAGTGACACTCAGAAGAAAGACAAACAGTAGCAATGGTGTTTGTGAGGCAAGAATGTTGATCCATGTTCAAGTGAGCAGATGAGGGCTGAGATCTGACCTGCCTCAGCTTCCGTAGTGTTGGAGGACTCTGAGCCACAAAGGACAGAGGAAATGGACTGGGGTCAGAATCCTTGAAGAGATGGGGGAATTAGCATGAAGTGCAGGCAGGGTCACTGTAAATTGGGAGAGAACTCTCCAAAGCAGGAATTACTAATTGCCAGCAATGACATGAGAAGTCAGGGGACCATGGATAATCCTAGATCAAAGAAAAAGGGTTGGAATTTCAGGGTAGGAGGTTGGCATAGAGGACATCATGGGAAAAACATTTTTTTTTTTTGAAGCAGTACCTGTTCTTAGGACTGAACTCTGTCAGAGGCAAACCTCTACTACCTTGAAAGACGGGAAATTATAAGCCTGGCACCTGGTATCATAGGGCAATTCTTATTTTTCTCAAAAAGGGCAATTATGTAGGTAATTATGTTACAGCAATAGCTAATATCTATGTAAGACATTACCTAAATAGGAACACACCTTGTTAGTTGTACAGTTGTATCATTAGTCTTGTATATTTACATTTCAACATCAAGAAACTTTCTAAGGTTTAAATAGATTGGAAAGGGACCAGATAGATTACCAAACTGAACCCATAACGTATCTACCTCGAAAACATACATTCACTACTGTCCATTCTCACCTTTGTCCAAGAAACTCAAATCTCCCCTCTTCCACTTCCCCTATCATGAACCATCCTCCACAGAATTACCACAGTGATATTTTGAAAATACTGTTCATGCCATTCTTTTAAAAAGTTTAATGTTTCTATTACCATTTAATTGAAATCAAACTCTGCTCAAGGCTTTCAAAGCCATGCAAGATCTTGCCTCTCATGGATGAGGTCCCCAAGCTCACCAATACCAAACCTGCTGGCTGAGGACAGTGCAGGCCTATTGGCTTCCTTTCGGATTCTTGAGCTTCAAGCCCCTTTGCAATGGTGGTGCATTTGTACTTGCTGTTACCTCTTCTTAGAAAGCTTTTATTCTGGCTGTTGAAATTACTGACTCCTCCTCACCCTTTGCACACCAGCTTAAATATCACATCCTGAAGGGCCCTCTCCCATTTTATATGTAGTCTTCATCACATTATTCTGTTTACATAATGCAATATATATTTTTATATGCAACAGAAAGACTACTTTCCTTATTTATGTGCTTACTTATTTACAGATCCTCTTTCTTATTAGAATTTAAGCCCCGTGACATAAGCAACAATGTCTAACTTGTTAACGACTCTATCTCAATGTGTACAGTAGTACCTAGTATGACGTTAGCACTCAATATTTACTGAATGAGTAAATGGATGCATAAATTAATCAAGAATGCATGACTGTCATCAGGCATATGGCATCCCTTGGTAATATAAAACCTAAAACCTTCAAGAGTTATTAGCCAAGGGGCAGTATCTGTAGGAAAGAGCAGCTTGAGTAGGTGTTCCAAATTCTGTTGCTCTTAATCTCCCCTTCTCATTCTTTCTTCTACTTCTTGTACCTCCATTGTCTCCTTTTGTATCCTGTGCACTTTTTAAAAAAGATTATACTTATTTATTTCTTTGACAGAGAGAGAGAGAGCACCAGTAGGGGGGGGTGAGGCAGAGGAGGAGGAGTAGCAGATTCCCTACTGAGCAGAGAACCCAACGTGGGGCTCAATCCCAGGACCCTGAGACCAGAACCTGAGCCAAAGGCAGATGCTTAATTGACTGAGCCACCCAGGTGCCCCTATTCTGTGCACTTTTTAAAGATCTTCATCAAAAGTGGGCAAAATCCACATGGATTATTTACTATTTAATGCATTTGATAACTCTGCTAAGACACATTGGAACTTTCAAAAGTCGATGAATAAGGTTAATGAAAGAGATATGTATAGAGTGAAGAGGAAATAAAACTGTGTCTAGCCTAGATGTGACTTTGTCATGAACACTAACTTTCGTAGTTCATTGGTCTTATTCTCCATGAGGTCTCCAGAGGAGAGAAAGAGAAAGAGAAATATCACCAAGAGGAATGGTTAGGTTTCCTCTTTAGTTAAGGTCTAAGAGACACATCTCTTAGATGAATACCCAACAAAAAGACAAATATATACTGGCTTGTTCACTATATGTGAAAACAATCATAACCTATTAAAAATTTTTAAAGCAATAACTGCACAGAGTAACTGGTATAGGCACAGAAAATGTCCCAAGTAAAATATGTGTCCCAAATAAAAAACAGGAGGAGACTCAATGCAAATCAGGAAACTGCACACACAGTATCAGCTCCTTGAGGTTAGGAACCTATGTGCATAAAAATTACGTAAACATCTAAATGGTTCAGAAGATCAAAAATTCACTCAGTGAAGTGAGCACATGTAAGAGCAGTTTTTAATACAACAATAGGAGTTCCCAAGGTAGAGGAAGATGGTTCAGACTGAGGAGTACAGGTATTAAGAAGTCTGTGGATAGCCAGAAAATGTAAAATATAATTTCCATCATAATTATCATGATGCCTGCCACTAATCCAAGTCATTATAACTGATATTTCAGTTATGTCTTATCCCAATGTCTCAGTTCATTTAAATAAATGTTTAGTTCCCCTTGAAGAGTTCCTTGTACTAACTTATGAAGCTTTTTGAATCTGTTTGTAAAGCAACACTGTCATAGTTTTATTTCTTAGCTTCCATTTGCTAAACTCAGTTTTCTCAGATCTTAGTACATATTTCCTTTTCCTTTATTTAATCATTATTTTTACCCTCCGGTACACCAGGGGTCTATTTGTGTAATATGCCCTATATTTGCAATAAGAGGACCAGGTCATTGAAGTCAAGGTGTGTGTCAGATATCTTTGTACCCCAATGCCTGTTATAGGTTTATCATATTTAGGCACTCAAAAAAGAATAGCTTACCTTGGAACTGAGAGAGCTCTTAATAGGGCTTCTATATTAGTCAGAAGTCTTTGGTAGCAAGGGTCAGAAACCCAGCTGAGAGAGCTCAAATAAAAATGAATTTATTGACTCATGAAACTTTCAAGTCCAGAGACAAAGCTGGCTTAGGTATGGCTGGAGCCCAAAGGCTCTGACCATTTTATCAGGGCCCCTGTATTTCTCTCTCCAAGTGTCCTCTGTGTTTCCCTCTCTCTATTGGCTTCTCTTTGGAAAGAAACATTCACCAGGAAGAGGGAAAGATAACTGTTGACAACTGTAAGCCAAGCATCTTAACAACTTTCAACACAGAACAGAACATCATTTTATCAAATATCAAGTAGTGTCTCATTCATGTTTCTTTGGTCAGATGTCCTGCTGGTACCAATCACTGAGCTGGAAAGATGAGTTAGTCTGTTGAACTTCAGCAGGACCACACAGTTGGGAAAGGCCAATTCCCCAAAGTCCCACTGTGAGACAGGTCACATATTTCCATCTCGGCTAACCTTACCAACTTGTTTTCTGAGAAATGAATGCCTGGCAATTAATGCCCAGGTGTCTGCTTAAAAACACCGAAGGTCCAAGAAGATACTACATGTAGAAGTTGCCTATTTCGTTTTTATTTTGTTGCTGTTGTTGTTACTCAACTAAGTTCCCTATGAGACACCCTCCAGGGGTATTTAACAGACTAATAAACTGAAGGTTTTGAGACTAGTTCACTTTATCTCTTTCAGTTTTAAGTTGTAATGGAGCCACAGTTTTTGTCAACCAGCAATTTTCACACCTTAAGTCCTTAACCCTACTAGCTGATAATTAATTTCACAGTTACAGCATAGCTGTATCAGCTTCCAAAGAAAGGATCTGGATATCTCTAACACCGAGTGGGCACGAGGTAAGGCAACAGCAATCATTATTTCACAGGTGTTTGTATTTTTCCTATTTCCTTGAGCCTTGTGAATGTATTTACATGACAATTTGAAAATGATGTCTGGGTTATAATAGCTCCTAGACTGCTAAATACAGGAGGGGCCTGGGGGCTTGCAGAGCTGGTAATGGGAAACCCGACTGAGCTAACATTTTGACACTGGCTCCTTCTCAGGAAAGGCAAACAGAGAAGAGGAATTGAAAGGAAGCTGTCACTAGGAAACCAAAAAAAAAAAAAAAAAAGGAAACCTGCAGAGTACACAAAAAGGAGACAGAAAAAATAAAGGAGTTAATTAACAAAAAGGTGACATCCAAACACTTGCAAACACAAGTGGGAAGAACTATTATCAAGGAGTAGGAAAGATTAAATAAGCAGGCAAACTTGGAAATCACATTCTAATATTGCCAAAAATAAGACAATCTCATAAATAGTGATGAGAGCTGTCAAGGAAAGGACTGTCAGCAAACAAACCTATTGTAGCTATAAAATACACATTGGTCGTTACGAACTTTTTCTTTAACCTAAATCCCCTCCAGTAAGACTCACTACCTTTTCCATGTCTTGTCTCCCATATTAAAATCATGCCTAACACAAACATCTGCCTTGCAGAAGTAGAGGCTTTTGGTCTCATGTCTTAGCCTACCACCTTGCAGAAGTTTCCCTTCAGAGAGACATCACTTATTGAGCAGTATCTCAGTGCTCCATACTCTACGTGTGTCTTCTCACTGAATCCTTAGGATATACCTGCAAGACTGACACGCTGACCTCCCTTGGAGAGATCATCAGAGGATCTCGGAGGTTAATTCACTCATATTTTGTCCTGCAAATTGCATATGAAGGGACAGAGACTAAAGGGAACGGATGTTTCCTTGTATTATGACAACTTAAAAGGTCCAATGAGTGACACCTTGCTTTGTCAGGTGGAGAAACTCCCCTCACTAAAGATGTGTTGGATGACAAAGTCTGGTTGGGCACACTTTTGAGGAAATTCATGTGTCATGTTATTACAACAGCTGATCTCTAGGGCTCTTCCAAAGAGAAGACTCTCTGATTCCATAACACCCAGCTCTCAATAATTGCAGTTTTACTTTCCACTTCTAAGACAGAGTAATATTTAATAACCAAAAAAAAAAAAAAAACAAACAAACAAAAACACCCCACACTTGTTTCTCATTCTAACTTTCACTTGAAATGAAGGGGCAGTTCTATCTGACAACTAAAAAAACAAATCATGTCTCTCATTCTAGGCTGAAAGTAAATAGAGCAGAATTACCGAAAATACTAACAATAATGTGAAAATCTGAAGAGATTTCAGGAATATTGGCATTTCATTCACCTCCCTAACATTTGCAATCTGTTGTCAATGCCTTCTCTTGGTCTTTGCTATAATTCTCGAACATTCTACTACGTGGCAGGCAACTTTTTGAGTGCATTACCTATATTAATTATTTATACTTCATCATCCTATAATGTCAATTCCATTATTGTCTGCATTTTGCATGAGAAAACAGTAGTACCGGAATTGTTTAATACCTTTCTACAGCCCATAGCTAAAATCAGTGGGGCGAGTTTATTTGGATGAAGAGTCTGTACTTGTAGCCACTACAACAGTGTTTCTAAAACTTTAGCAGGCCTTAGAATCACCCAGTGAGCTTTTCTGAAGGACACAGTGTTAGACACGAATTTCTGATTCAGTGGGTCTGGGGTGGGAGTAAAAAATGTGCATTTCTAACAAGTTCCCAGATGGTTGCTGCTAGTGATCCACAAACCACCCTTGGAGATCCACTGTACTATAGGATACTGCCCCTTACTTAATTTCTCCCATATTCCCTTGAAGGGTGACAGAGACGCATTAGTTACAAAAAAGCCTGAAACTAGAGATAAGAAGGTCTGTGACAGCCGGGAAGACACTTAAATACTGAACTGGGCTTCCAGGGAAAGCTGTTAAATTGTTCAGAGAGGTCTTTAAAAATATATTTGATTTGCACCTATGCATTGTCATGCTGGAGTACTACACCAGAGAAACATCATGGATTGGCTGGGTGATCCTTCAGAATCCCCTTGTGTTGCAAGGGGATTAGATTAGATTATGGACTAGAGTGAGACCATAACCTAGTGCTGGGTACAAGTATTTTACACAAAAGCATTCTGACTGAGGACAAGCTAAATCCATAGAGAGGGCGAAGAGTCAAAAGGAGAAATCCAAGTTCAAGAGTAAGAGCCACAGTTTAAAACGTATGATAATCCACATGTTCACAAACATGTCCACTCAAACACCTCCCCAAACAGAAGTGAGGCAAAGGGGGGCAGTCATTGACCACTTGCATTATGGTGTATGGGTGGGGCACTGGTCAAGTGGAAGGTCCAGGAGCTGGGTTCATATGCCATGTCATAGTATTTAATGTAGTGTCATAATACATGAGTCAGTCCATTGGTGCTAGAGGGGAAACACCAGAACAAAGAAAGATACTTTAAATCAATCTGGTAAGAATTAAACGTAATAAATTTGAAGCCTAGCTACTGAAATTTATCACATTTAAGGCAGAGCCACATTGCTTTTCCTTATCCCTGTGTTTACACCACTGAGCATATCCATCCTATCTCTCCTCAATCATTTCATTCTTAGATTGTAAGCCTGTCAAAGCACTACAGGCTTAGAGTGATAGGTCCTATAGGCTCACACGCAGAGGCAGATGAATTAGGAACACCTATCTTTCAAAGAACCATAAATTTGAGAAAATTTAAACAGATCCCTGCTTCATGAAAAGAATGAGAAACAGGTTGGTAAAATTAAAGTCAACCAAACCACTCCTCTAATTCCTGTTATTTTGGCAATTAAATAGAATATTCTTAAAATACATAATTAATAAATGAAAATTGATTTGTTCAACTCAAATATAAAGGATTTAAGAGAGAGAATTTTGACTGGTTTTAAATTCTCTAGGTAACAATAATGAAAAAGGGACAAAACAAATATTCAATAAATGCTGATACCCCTCCATGTATTAGGATTTTTAAGGCACTAATTTAATTTTTATGACAACCCTTTGATATTATTATTAGCGAGTACACTGATATTTCAGAGTATCAATGACAATATAAATTCGAAGGTCAAAAATTCAAAGCAAAGATCCAAATTCAAAGACCTTGTTCTTCACTATTTGGCTAACTTTTAAATGGTTGCAAGACTTGGGGGTAAAAATCTGTAAATGTCTGGATACTGCTTGGCACAGAGTAGACATTCTGTCCACAATACCAATTATCATCATCTTTCTTCAGAGTTTCACATATTTATTAGTGATACATTGAACCTGACCAAATGTAATAACCTATGAACAGCATGGCCTCTTCTGCCCCAATCTGCCGCGTGCGTGTGCGTGTGCGTGTGCGTGCGCGCACGCATGCATCTTTGTATATGCATATATGTAAATGTATATATGAAAGACATCAGATAAAAATGCTATGGTGCAATTAATTGAACATAATTTTGACAGAATAATAGAAAGGCCTAAAATACAATAAAATGAAATATTTTCTGAAAGTAAAGATAAGATTTACAAAGGAGGCTTGGAATGTACTTTTTTAAAAGATATTAGAGGAGAAACTACAAATTTTATTTACTGAGACTGCATTCATTAAGGATCTACTTTGGTATTAACACTAAGCTGGGGATGAAAAACAATTCAAGGACCACATTCTTTAGTGGGACAGAAAACACAACTACAAATTATAGTGTGAAATGTAATATCTTGTAATACATATTTTCACAGGATACTTAAAAGGAGAGAAGTGTCACTTAAACCAGAGGAAGATCAGGGAAGCTTCTCAGAGGATATGCCTCAATATGAGACCTTGCAGGGAAAGTGGGGGCTAGACCACGAAGGAAAGAAGGGAAAGTCAAGTCAGACAGAGGGACCAGGTGTAAAACATTAAGCATAATAGAGTTTGGCTAGTTTTTATGTTTCGCATGAAGCTGTGGACTATGGGACATTAGCTGGTGATCAATGAACTTGTAATTCCATAGTCAATTTACTGTAGACAAAGTTGAGTCTCTTAAGTTAACTATGCTTTTGATTAAAATGAATTTAGATGTGCAATTGTGAAGCAAATATACTCTTGAGCATGCACTATTTCCAAGTCTTATTTGGGTCATGGCAATTTTTTTTTCTTCTTCACCATCATTCAGTTCCAGTGACTGCAAATGCCACGCTGGGGAGAATCAGCATTAGATAATCCCTTGAATCATGGGTTCTCATCTTAAATTGAGATATCCTGAAGTCCTGGCAGGACGGTAGCAGGCTGGGAGTCAGAATGCCTGGATTCTAGTCTACAAATAAACTGCTAATACCAAATGGGAGTCTTTAGACTCCCTTTCTTGAGCTCTAGTTCATCATTCAAAACTGGGCAATTTCTAAGGTCTTTTCTAATGACTGTACCACAGGGAAAGTCTCTCCTTTGCTACACAATCACTTCTAGGTGTTTGACAATGTTCAGTCAGAAAGTCATTCTTAAGGAATAGTCGACAAGGTTTATATTAATAACACATTTGCTGTTGAACTTAAGGCATACTTTTATTGTGGTGTGATTTAAATAGGACTTTTTGAAAGATGTCACTCTAACTTACGACTTTTTCACACATTAACCAATTTTAAATAAAATGCTTAACAAATGCAGTGGGTTTCTAGCTTCTGAGTCAAATTAGGAAGCCAGGTACAATATTATTATCTGCGGTTCTCAAGGACAACTTTAAATGAGATGTCACACTAAGTAATATTATGCCTCTGAGAACAACCTATTTTAATAATGAAATAGAATAAGAAGTCATTCACAGTGAGAAGAATGTAGTCTTATTCTAATATCTTAGACACATTTTATTTCTGATGCTTTACTTACCACATGCACTGGGGAAATAACCTAGCTCCTGCATCCCTTGCACGTGGACCAGTAAATCAGCACAATATATGACCAACAGCATACAAAATTTCAAACCAAACAAGAATGTTGATTGAGTGGCTGTGTTATCTTTTCACTTAAAGCAGGGTTTCTCACCTCAGTACTGCTAACATCCTAGGCCAGATAATGCTTTTCTTTTCCTCTGGTGTGAGGATTGGGGGACTCTCTTGCCTCTTCCTCTCAGATGTTAGTAACACCTCCCCAGGTGTGAAAAGGAAAAATGTCTCCAGACATTAATTAATGACCCCTAGGGAATAAAAAATGTCCTCAATTGAAAACCACTGTTTTAAAATACACGCATTACGTCTAGCTTATAGTCTCTCTCTCGTTCTCTCCTTCCCTTTCTCTCTCTCTCTCGCTCTCTCAAGTTTAATAAACTTGCAGGGTGTTTTCTTATAGATTCTTGTAAATATTTTTTTCTGTGTTTATTAAGCTCTCCATCTAAGGACACACTTCCAGAATGCAGTCATGAAATACCTGCATGATTAACATGAAAGATTTTGATTACCTTTCTGCCCAATCACACTGGATACAGAAGTTAAGATAATACTTCTTTTTCCAGGTTTCCTTCAACCTTGGGTTGACAACTTTCAGTGATGAGGGAGATTACCCAATGAGGTAGCTTTACTGCAGTTTTGGAAAGCTCTAGGTATGAGAGAGTTCTGTCTTAAATATGGAGTTGAAATGTGTCCATACATCTCTTCAAATTTTGACCTCTGGAGATATATTGTGTGACCTGCTATTTCCACCTTTTAAGTATGTGCTCCTTTGTGTTCTATTTCCCCCTTGTGCCTGTCAGAGTCCTCTAAATCTTTACTAAAAAGCAAACAAAACAAAACAAAACAAAATCTTGCCCCTTGGTTACTGCAATGGTTCCTTAATTGGTTTCATCGACTTCATTCTTTCCACCTATTAATTTATCATTCACACACATGTCCAATTCATCTTTTTTAATGATCTAATTTTCATCCCCTACTAAAAATCTCCTAAAGGTATCCCTCACTCTTCAGAGAGAAGCTCAAAGTTTAAATCAGAGAGAAATCTGAGAGACAGACTTGTATGAGTCCCGCGGGGCCCCTGTGTACCACTGTCTAACTCTCCGGTTCCTCTCCTAGAGCCAGTGTCCTTTCTTCTCACTGCTGTCTTAATGCCCTCCTGTCTTTGTCTTTGTCATTCTGAGCACTCCACAGTGATACCTCTATTCTGATATTCAGTCTATTCTTACAAAACTGTACAAACTGGAAACCTAAACCCATCTACTTCATAAATATTTTCTACACTACAGTCCATCATGTCTATTCTGCCTCATGTTTCTCCAGCATCCATATTAACTTTATGGCTTCATTTTCCTCCTGTAGAATTCTTGTTTCTAATATTTTCTCCCCCTTCCACTTTCATTCTTCTACACAGAACTTGTTACATAATAATTGCAGAATCAAGGCTGCTTGATTTAAATCACCATACCTTTCAAATGTCTGGACCTCATGGAAGTCACACAGAGGAAGAGCATTTGCTTTTCTTGAAGACCAGAAGTGGAAAATTACAACTTGTAGACAGTTGTTATTTTTAAGGCCCCTCTGAGAAAGTGTTACAGTGGATTCTAGTTGTTCACTCGTGTACAAATTTATATAGCTGTTGCTTTATCAACATAAACATATGTGGAAAAATGGGTTGCTTTGTTTATTTATATGCACATTTGTTTGGGAGCTTTTGGAAGAATGACATTACACAGTTCAATCATTAGTTTGCCATATGACCTTGCATAAGTCCTTTAAACTATCTGGACTTTAATTTATTTGTTCGGTTCGGCGGCGGGGGGCGGGGGGAGGTGATTTTAAGATTCCTGAAACCACTTTAAGCTGGAAAGCTGTACTGTTCATTGGTCTCAACAACACAGTTGTTCAGTAAGCAGCGGTTACTTTCTATCCACCCTCCCTCTTCTTCCTTGACATTAGAACTCCAGGGTTTTACACACATCTCTCTCTTACCTCTGTGGCTTCAGGGTCATGACCTACTACCCCCAGCTCAGCAGTTAATACTGACTGTCCTAAATAATAAGATCGCTCTCATCCTCTTTGTGGATCCATCAATGGGCATATAACCTTGAGTCTGCTGAAGGACTTCTGGGCAAGGTTAAATCACTCCAGATATAAAATCCTAGGAAGAAAAATGGCCCCTTTTTGCCCCTGAGTATCTGGGAAGTTGGATCATCTCTGGCTTTCTTGAAACAGTGAGGGGAACTGGTATAAGGGAAAACTGACACACTGTTGATGGTAGAAAAGTTCAAAGGGTCAAAGTTGACACAACTGAGCTACTCAATCAATACACCATGAAACCTGCTTGTAGGCTGGTGCTGCTAGTTCTGCCCAGCCCCAACCTCTGCAGTATCCACTCTCCCCTCCTTCCTGCTAATTCTGCCCAGCCCCAACCTCTGCAGTATCCACTCTCCCCTCCTTCCTTTTAGTAATAAAATTCACTTTAATTCCATTAGGCCAATCATTTTCACAGCTAGATATGATCTTGAGAATGAGTCCTTGGAAACAGAATGTGAACACAACTGACCAGTTCTCAACTTCCATGTCACTCCTTTAAAAGGACATGGCTTCTTTTCCTTCTTGTTCCCCTCTCCTATGGGCTAGAACATACAGAGGGAGGCAAATGAGAAGAATGATGATAACATCATACAGGATGCTGGAAAAACAGCAAACAGAACTTTTGGGGGAAATGACTTCATAGGCAGCACCACATACCTGCCCTGAATACCCCCTGGGTATGGTCCACCTGCATCTTGATAAACAAAATCTCCCATCTTGTTTAACCATGTATTTTGGAGTCCGTTTTTATTGTAGCTTAACCTATACCCACCTAATATGTCATGTTTCAACAAGACTCATTGCTTTGTGAGGTAATATATTCCATTTTCATCTAAGTCAATTTGAATAGTGAATTTCTGTTTCTAGGTGCCAAAGTCTTTCTAACTGGTCCAGCCAAATTTCACATCTGCGCCCTGTTTGTGAACAAAAGCAAAATAAAGCCTTTATAAAACAACTACTGAAAATTAATGTCTAGAGGGCATTTCAAGGTGGATTTAATCCAAATATGCTCAGGAATTAAAAATAAAGAAATCACTGGGCTCACATTTTGAGATTTTCCAACTGTTTGCATGCCTTCATGAATAATGGAAATAAGAGTAAGTGTCTGTAAATGTAGCAGAAAATCTAAGAAGAATTTAGAAAAACTTGAACAGCTCTTCAAAGGGGTAAGTACTGTGGGAAAGTCATTATGATTCAGAATTCAAGATCCAGGGAGATTACAGGAGTCCTTTGAATCACTGATGAGACAGCCCACTGAGACACATGAAATAACCAAACTAAAATTGTCAAGATAGGGGCTGACTGACTCTTCCAGATGATGGAGGGGACTGGCTCTGCACTGTCACTTGGTGTGATGGGGGAACAATCTCAGGGGTTCCATTTCATTACCTGAAAAACAAAGTGGCCTCCAGGATGCTTTCCAGGTGTGACTGTCTATGCTTTATAAATGTGGGAGAGGCTCCCTTGGTGCTACCTTGTGTTGCTCATTCAGCAAACTGAAAAACTTCAAGTATCTACAGAGCAGGTACTTTTTGTGAGAAAAGAGGTTTTAGAAGTGATCAATCTGTCCACAGAGCATGTCCTGAGACAACTACAGATGTACCACATCCACATACTGAAAAAAAGAATCAATTTAATTTAGAGTAGAAATAGGAATGTGTGATGATGCAGTTAATTATCACCATAGATTTTACGTACAACATTTTTTAAAAAGAAAAGGAAGTTCCTGATTATCAGCTGAACCAGTGCTGAGAAACTATGAAAAACAGATAAAATCATGCTGTAGTAAGAAAATACCTCCCATACAGACAAAACATAATTCTGCTCTAAATGCCCAAAGTCTAACCTTATTAATCTGATGAGTCTTAAAATACCAGAAAAGGAAGAACGTCAACTGGTTTGTGTTATTAGTTTCCTACATTGCTCAGCTAAAACTTCTGGGAAATAATAATGCATATAACATTCCAACTATGTGTATTATTATATCGCAGCTTGTTTGAAATTTTGAGTATGAAAAATGGCAAACATCATCAGAGTGCTGGCTATGTTCCAGAAACATGTCTAAGTGTTTTATATGTATTATCTAATGTAATAAACCCTACTGTTATTATCGTTACTGAATTCATGACTTCTGAACACTTTGAGAAAACTGCTCTGGTATAACAGTGATCTAGAAGTCAAACACAGATGAGCTATCATCAAGTATTAGCTTGTAACTTGAGCCTACCAGTTAACGCAATATTACACACTCACGAATAAATGTCAGCAATAAACCAGTCGAGATAACATTACTAAATGAGCATTTACCCATGTTAACTAGAGAGAAGAGATGTATTACTTTATTATGCTTAACAGCTTTATAATAAAAAGTCTACTAAGCTAAAGTGAAAAGAAATACTCCTACATGATAATAAGAGTTGTGCCAAAATATCATAGGTTATTTTCTATCTACTGCTCTGATTTCCTACTATATGCATATAATAATTTTAGTGCTCTAAAACAAATATATGTATGAAAATTATAAGTTGTTGGCCAGTGAAAAATTATAAGTCACACAAATATGCCCTAACTCACGGAAGGACAGATAATGTAGTAGAAAGAAATGCTTATTAAACCATAAGAACTAGTATCACTTCACTGATAAAAGAGGAAAGGAAATAATGACAAAATACAAAATGATAAAAAAGTTAAAAACAGTTATTCAAAAGAACTCATTGTTTTAATTTTTTGTAAAGAATCTATGAGCCTCAAGTAAAAGGACACATCGTAGTATTTGAGAAGATGCAGTAATAATTGCAGAAATGGTGGTAGGAAATGGAAGAGTAAGAAGTCAGAAAAAATTATATGCAGTAGGTAAGACTGTCTTAATCATCGTGCTATGAAAATAACACAAATGTTAGAATAAAAAATATAATCATCTCCTAAAAGATTTAGAGATCTGAAAAGATAGTCAGCTAAAGCATTAAAGTACAAAGCCATATTTGCCTGGTGGCATCTGCCAGTATCACACTCTGGACTTTGAGATGCTATCCGTAGGTACTGAGAAACACTAAGCTGAGGGCCAGCCTCATCAAAAGTAGGAGACTTACAGAATACCCTCCCTTGCATTAACTTGAACTTTCAGCATGGGCAAACATAATAACCATGCTTCTCCTTCCCTCCTTAAAAAAAATAAGTAACCAAGGAAAAAAACACTTGGGTGTTGAGCCCAGCTTGAAAAGAAAGAAAACAAAATGTTCCTGAGAAGTGTTAGCTACAGTATGGCTTTCGTTAGGTTTACACCTAATCTAGGTGGAGCAGGGGAACCTCAAGCCATAAACCTGATTTTAGAGAGTCCCCAAAATGGCAGTCTTCCAGACACCAAGCAGAATCAAACACTTCCTCTCTCTGTAAAAGGGATATTTATTCTGGACCTCAGGAAATTGGCACACGTTTTTGAAAGCAAGGACCAACATACAAAGCTTAACCAGGCACAAAGGAAATAAGACAATTTGAGCAAAACCAGAAGAAAAATAATAGAGCAAAAGGAGATTCACACTGCAGTTTAAATTCTGAAAACATCAAACTAACAACATTATAAAAAAAAAGATAATTATACTTAAGCAAATAAACAACAAAGCTGAAAATATGTGCAGAGGCAGGAAAATATAAGAGGTGAAACAGCAAACAGAAATTTGAGAAATGAAAAATAATTAAATTTAATAATTCACTGGACATGTCTGATGGAAGGTTAGGCAGAGCAGAAAACATAATTAGTAAAATGGAATACATTTAGGTCAAAAGTATCTGGATGTCAGCATGGGAAAACAAGATACATAGAAAGAGACATAGAAAACAGAGTGAAAAAAGTTGGACAATACTAGAAGGAAAAGGGGGGGGTGGGAAATAAAAGCAGAAGAAATCCTGAAAAGATTATAGCTGATAATTTTCCAGAGCAAAAAGAAAAAAGAAATTTTTCAGTTTCAAAAACCTCAAAATTTCCCAAATCGAATAATTCAAAATAAATCCACAACCTGACACATCAGAGTAAACCAGTATATGAAGCAGACAAAGCGCAATTTTTTTTAAAGGAACAGGAGAAAAATAAAACACTACTTTCAAAGGAGAAGTTTGACACCTAACCTCTCCATAGGAACAATGCAAGCCTGAGAAAGTGGAATATCTTCAATGTGAAAAAACACAAAAAGCCAAAAAACAAGAGCCCACTTGTTTCACTGACTCAATTCTCAGTGAAAATATTCTTCAGAAGTAAAGGCATTTAACAAGACTGTTCAATCACAGATCTGTACCTCTGAAACAAAGAATACATTATATGTTAAAAAAAAAAAAAAGAAGAAGATAGCAGGAGGGGAAGAATGAAGGGGAGTAAATCAGAGGGGGAGACGAACCATGAGAGACTATGGACTCTGAGAAACAAACTGAGGGTTCTAGAGGGGAGGGGGGTGGGGGGATGGGTTAGCCTGGTGATGGGTACTAAAGAGGGCACGTACTGCATGGAGCACTGGGTGTTATACGCAAACAATGAATCATGGAACACTACATCAAAAACTAATGATGTAATGTATGGTGATTAACATAATAGAAAAAAAAGAAGTAAAGGCATTTAAGACATACACACAGAAAAATAGAAGTCTCCATCCCCAGGCCTACACTAAAGGTAAATCCCTAAAGGATGTGTGTTAGTCAGATGGGAAACAATCCCAGATGGAGTTCCATAATGGAATAAAGATCAGATAATCAATGTGTATATAAACATTGACTGTATACAGCAAAAATAATATTTGGTGGGGTTTAAGTTAATTGAAATACACAAAAGAAATACCATATAATTTAGGAGGAGAGTAAAATATGTAAATTATAGAGAATTTCTCTGTTATTCAGAAGAGAAAACATTGGCCTTGATTGACATTACAATTTGGTGAGTTAAGGATGCATATGTAATTTCTAGATTAGTCATTCAGTGGGCATTAATGCCACACTCATAAGGGGAAAAACTGATTGAAGCCATTCTCAGTGAGAGAGCTAGAGAGGGTAGGGGACAGAAAGAGTAAAAAGCTGCAATAGGAGGAATAAATAGAAAGCACAAAATACCCAAATAGATTAATGATTCTATGAATTATAAATACACAAACTCCTTCAATTAAGGAATAAAGAATAATAAAAGAAAAAGGCATAACAGACAAAAACAGATGATGCATCACATCAGAACTTGACTAATAGAAATTGTAAAGCAAGTTCTTTAAGCAGAAGGAAAGAGACTCCAGATAAGTCTGAGACATAAGAAGATAGTAAGTTACAAATGTGTGTTAGCAAATTGAAGCAACCATTAAATGCATAAAACAGTAACAACACTCTTAGTTGACAAAGCAAAGAACAAGAAGAACAAATTAAAATAATAGATTGTAGAAACGGTGTTAAAGTGTGCCAACTTTACATGAGCTGGGAAAAACTGCTTCTTCATTGCCCACTTGTGACATTTCAAGGGAGGGCTTGTTTCACACCCATGCCTTTGTCGATATCACTCCCTCAGCCTGGTTATCTTTCCACCCTTCTTACTTCCAGTTATCGAAGTATTATCTCAAGGCTTTACACAGATCGTAAACCCTTCCAAATTGTTCAAAATGCCACTCTTCCCCACTCCTATAATCCTATGTATTCAACTCCATTTTAACACAGATTGTTTTTTATTTGCAGAGACTATTCTGGATTCATGTTACTTGTTCACAAAACACTTAGTATTTCTCATAGCAGTGAATACATCTATGTACAAATAGTCAGGTGTACATTTACAAACTCGTCCAAATGTATTTCAGTAGTGTAAATATGTATCACCAATGACTGCTAGAGACCTTATTTTTATCTCATCAGGTAAATTCACACATGGAAAGAATCCATAAATAAATACATATGCCCAAATCTTTTATGAACTTATTTATTGCAAAAAAAAAAAAAAAAAAGTAACAGGCAGCCATATAGCACTGGTAACTTTTTATATAGGGATCCCAAGAACAAAGAGATGTTAAGGCTTCAAGAAATGCATATCAGGAAGTACAGAAAAGCTCAAACTTAACAAACTTACCATCTTCTAACTAAACTTTTTGCAATCCAAAACAACAGGTTTTACTTTGGGGTGGATTTCCAATGACTGCTTAGGCTAACTTTTGTGTAATTCAACATCCTTGTTTATTTCTAATGGAAATTTAGAAAGTGTCCATTTTGTCTCTGTAATGTCTTAGTCTTTTTAACTTTTGAATAGGGGCTAAAGAAAACAAAAGGAATTAAAAAAAAAAACTCTTAAGTCTCAAAACCATAAACAAAAGTTCTATCTATAAGTCAAATGTAATTATGCAAATACCAAATTCCAACGAATGAGGTCATATGAAATAACACACCTGGTTCTTTCACTCTAATCCTTCAAGGAAGACTGCTAATGAGAAAAACACAATAAAAATCAGCCCAAGTGAAAGAGTGACTTAAGGATCTCCTACAGGCTTTATTCAAGAATGATTTTCTGAAAAGATATGAAGTCTTTGGAATGGAGAAGCTGACAAAAGAAGGAGGCTTATGAAAGGAAAAAAATAATTATGGAGGTAATTGGCGAAAGAAGATGAATGATTAACTACCAAATCAGTAGACTATAAAGCACCTAAAACTTAGTAAAAACAGGTCACAAAGCAATGTCTTCCTCTGACTTCACTGGAATTACTTCCTGCATGGGCCACATTTTGAGTGCAGTCACCAGAACGGTTTTCAAGAATTTCAAATATTAATTGGGTTATTACTTAGCTTGAAAATATATATAGCACAGTACACTTAGCACTACAAGATAATGATTCAAGATGATTCTCTTAAGAATAGTTTCCTTTCAGATTAAACCTCCTAATACTTACAATAAGTATTTCATTTGTAAATTGCTACTTTTCAGACATGCCCTATTAAAATACATCTTGAACCTCTTCCAATTGCTCAGCCTATACTGAGCCATCAGGAAAACCTAACCTGTTAAGACAAAGAGAGGTTTTGAATAAACCAATGTTGAAAATGAAGTATTTATTTTATTCTTAATTTTTAATGCTATTTTCTGCCTGTCATGCATGCCTATAACATGGAGGATTACATAAGCAGGAACATTCTTGCTATTGAATCTCTCCCTGATCAATAGTTTCAATTTTCCAAAACATCATGAATAATAACTAGATTATTATCATTGTTATTATGTTAAAGCTAGACTCTTATTTTTGGGTTTTTCTTCTATTATTTTATCATCCTTCTACAAATTACTTTTATTTTTTTTAAGATTTTATTTATTTATTTGTCAGTAAGAAAGAAAGAACACAAGCAGGGGAAGCAGCAAGCAAAGGCAGAAGCAGGCTCCCCGCTGAGCAAGGACCCAGATGCGGGACTGGATCCTAGGACCCTGGGATCATGACCTGAGCTGAAGGCAGATGCTTAACTGACTGAGCCACCCAGGCGTCCCTACAAATTAATTTTAAAAACTGTTTTGCCATAAATCTTATGATGCCTTATTCATAAGGTAAATGATGTAGAATTTATGTCTAGTAAAACAATTTTTTAAACTTCTTTCAACACCCATGGTGACACCTAGGGGATTAATGGTCAATCTCACTGATAACTGAATATTAATAAAGAATATTAATAGATCTTTCTCTAAACCAAAATGCCTCAATAATCTCAATATCTATTTGGAATATATAAGCCATGAAATGCTTAACAGAACAAATACATTTTGAAATTTTCAAAGTCAAAGGGTTATACCTTAATGGTTCAGAAAACCTAGGTTTTACAAATTAATTTTCTTCTTCAAATTTCAGGTTATTAAGTCCCCCAAGTGCTTCTGATAATGTTTCCCATGAAACTGCTGATGATTCCACTGCTAAATGGGCAACAGCTAAGGGCTAAATATGGCTTTATGAATTTTCTAGGAACAATGATGCCCTCACTAAATCTTAAGATTTTCCTCTCTAAAAAAAAAAAAAAAAAATATATATATATATATGTATGTGTATATATACATTTCCGATCTCCTGAGGACTGAATGTATGCAATGCTAACAACAGTGGCAAAAACAGCCATAACCATTACAATTATCACTTATTAGGGATTCACGATATGCCAAATAAAGTCATAAAGTCTTCATAAAAATTTTCCAATTTAAAGTGTTGTTTTTTTTCATTCTTCCCATTTCTTCCTTCTCTCTTCCTTCCCTCTTTTCTTCCTTCCTTCTATAACCATGGATCTAAGACTAATGAACAATAGTTCCTGCTCTCATGAAACTTATATTTCTTTATAAAAAGTAAGGCATGGCAGAATGAGGAAATCAATAAATACATAAATACATAAATTCATTTAGTGTATAAATTTGCTAGGAAGCAACTATTTATTTGTGAAGGTACATATAAAAGAAGGTGGTTCTTTACATGGAGTTGTCAAGTAAGGTCTTTCTGGGGACATATCATCTGAAATGTATCCTATATGTGGAAAAGTTGACCAAGTGATCTGGAGGAAGAAACTCCCAGGAAAAAGGAACAACAAATGGGAACCTTCAAGGTGGAGTGAGTCTGGCGTGCTAGAAGGCAGGCAAGACCAATGAGACAAATCCAATGTTCTGTGGGTAAGAGTCAGGAGCCCTGCTGTATAGGATGGTGTTCTGTGGGTAAGAGTCAGGAGCCCTGCTGTATAGGATGTTGAAGACCACAGGATGAAGTTTACATTTTACTGCCAACCTGGCATATAAATCAAAAATCTATTAAATCAAAGTTATTAAGATTACTTCTGCATTAACTTTAATTTTTATGATATTCCTAATGATATTTTTAAATTTATAAAATTCAGGCATAAATGTTGTATCATTTGATATTCAAAACAGACCTGGGAATAATCTCTAAACCGTATATGGGGAATCTGAGCTTGAAGAACTAGCCTATGGTTAAGGAGTTACTGAAGTTTAAACCTAGGATAAAATTTCAGGGTTTTGGACTGCTTACATTCTTTCCACTATACAAAGCTAATCTTTTCCTTTGAGTTCCAAATCAAAATAAAAAGTATATGAAAGCTTGTGTGTTTGGAATTGATTTAAACTCAGGGGACTAGAATATAACAATCTATCCGTTTTACAAATATGAATGTGCTTATAACACTGATTCAAAATCAGATGATCAATGTCTAGAAAATTCTCATCTCCACAGATTGCACACCCAATACAAATTATGGATAAAAACTATTATTAGGATAAAATATCGTAGGAGTCTTTCTTTTATACATATTGTAATTCAAAAAAGATGCCAGATTGCTTGGAACTTCAAGTATTGATGTTTTAATGAGTAGACTATTTTCTCTAGTGGAGCACATCCAATTAAATTTAGCATTCAGTCATTTGCTAAAGGAACAGTCTGCAGCTTCTAAATGATTCCACTTCTCCTTTGCTTTTCCCCCCATTCCCATCCCAGATGCCAGTTTGATGACTTGTTTGTTTTTCTAAGAAGCACTGAATATCTCACTGGAATACATATTCATGGAAAAGAAGTCAAGGGTCTACCATATTTAGTAGCTCTCCAGGTTTTTTCTCAGATCTTCCTAGACCTTCCTCTTTATTTACCTTTCCTCAAATTCCTTAGGACTCAATCTTTTTTTTTTTTTTTCATCTTCAATTCATTTATTTTTTTTTAAATTTTTTTATTGTTATGTTAATCACCATATATTACATCATTAGTTTTTGATGCAGTGTTCCATGATTCATTGTTTGTTCATAACACCCAGTGCACCATGCAAAACGTGCCCTCCTCAATACCCATCACCAGGCTAACCCATCCCCCCACCCCCCTACCCTCTAGAACCCTCAGTTTGTTTTTCAGAGCCTTAGGACTCAATCTTAACCTCTGTTTCATTCATTCATTTGGTCATAAAGTCATCAAATGCTTATTGAGTACCTATCATGTGCCAGACACTATGCTACAAACCAGCAAACACCAAGTGAATAAAGGGAAAAACTCCATCGTCCCAGAATTTTAAAATTTATTATGAGAAATGGGAATAAAAAGGACATGACTAAATGTGAAATGAAATAGACAGAGGTCATTGTTGTGAAGTAAAAAATAGGGAATAAGATAAAAGGAGGAAAGAAGCAGTCATTTTAGATAGGGTGATTATAAGACATTTGTGAGAAGATATTTGCAGAGGGACATGAATGAATGGGAAGCAAGACACAGATGTCAAGAAATAACGTTCCAGGGAGAGAGAAAAGAACATATAAACTGTTATGACACAGATGAGTTGAGTGTGTCCTAGCAACGGCAAGAAGTCCAGTGTTTCTGAGGAACAGTAAGCAAAGGAGAGAAGGGTTGAGGATGTGGTCAGGAAGGGAGGCAGGGCAAAACGATAAGGGAGGTGAACAGGCTCTAGGGCAAGGTCTGGAATAAATTTTGACTATCATGGCACACCACTAGAAAGCTTTGAATGTAGACTGATATGTTCTGATTTTCAATTTTAAAAGATCATTCCGGCTTCCAGGTGGAGAATGTACCAGAGACATACAAGGGTAAAGGTAGGAAGACATGCTAGGAAGGATGTTGTTTCAGTAATCCAAGAGGAAAATCATGATTGCTTAGCCTAGGGTGTTTATTCTGAAGCTGGCAAACTTGCTCAATTTGAGATCAATTTTTAAATTAGGGCAAATTGAGAGGACTTGATTTTGGATTGGATAAAATATCTGAGTGACAAAAGATGACTTGTGTGTTTTTGTCATGAGATATGGTGATCCCCTTAAGATGGGACAAACCTGACAAGAAATTGTATTTGGGGGTTATAAAGGTAGGAGGTCTTTGTGCAGAAACTAAGATACTTTCATTGTTTTTGAACTGGTTAAGTGTCAGATGTGTATGTGATATCCACATGGAAATATGGGATAGGCAATGGATATACAAATTCAGTGCTCAGAGAGGACTCTTTGCTACTGAATTCTACTTTGCCTCACTAGTAAGACTGTAGGCTCACTTCCTTTTTAATAAAACACTGTCCAGAGACTTGGACCCTTATGTTCAGATATCCTAAAAGTCTGGTCCTAGATTTTAAAAACTTATGGGCTGATAAACATTTATGCCCCAGTCTTCTAAACTAAAGAAAAACAGGGAAGAAATTCTGCATTTTGAAGCGGCAAAGTTAGAATATGATGATATACATGGATGACCTAGAGTCCAGTTAAATAACTCCTTGGTAAAAAATATTTGTTCAAATTGTCCTCTGTCATTTCTACCTTAGAAGAAAAATTAAGCAGAATTCACAGCAGCACCTTCACCCCTCTGATTCATTCATGAAAATGCTTCTACATTCCAGAAAATTTTATATTCAAAATGTCATAGGTAAGTATAAAAAAATACAGTAAGACTCACTAAACTTGTTATTCATTCTTTTTCTCCTTATTCAATTTTGCTTGCTTTTTTATGAACATTTATACCCTTGGGGTTGGAGGGTCTTTCAAGTATATTTACCACAGCTAAGTTAGCACCCTTTAAGCCTAAAAATGAAGAGAAAAATGATAGGAGTTGGAAGGTGTGGGCGAGCTAAATAGAGGCAGACTCTCAGTAACTCCAGGTGGGACAAAAAAGCAGATTTTGTAGATCAAAAGCACTTCCGGAGACTGATGTGTTTTGAAAACTTCCCACAAAGAAGTTTAATATAATCCATCAGTGGTATAATTATAGCAGAATTTACAGCACAATAAAATAAACCTATAAACCTTAATCCATTTCCATACAAATATCCTTACTAATGAAATCGGGAAAATGAATAAAAACTAGGTACAATGGCAGGCTGTGCTCAAAAAAGGCTTCAGTTCCACACAAGTTCTCCATAGGTCTCTAAAATATTATGCCATTTATGCAGTTACAATCAACTACTATTCTTAGGGGTTGAAGGCCCCAGCAAAATAAATGGAGATACTGTAAAGACGGCTCAATCAATCTGGAAATGTTTCTGCTTGTTCAGGAGGATGACATACTCTAATCTGTATAGCAGACAATGGAATTTCATTAAAAATCCTGATTTCACAACTCATTATGTGATTGTCACATGAATGCATCCTGTCCCAATCCTGACGGTCTAGGCTTATGTATTTCTCCCGGGTACCAGACACTGTATTCCACTAGAAAAGGGAGCATAACCAGGCTTTCATGCTTGTTCTGAGAATGATTAGGAATATCATAAAGAATTCAAATATTCTGATCTAAGTGATGGTTCTTCCAGGAAATAACAGCATCTAAAAGCAGGACCAAGAGGGGTAGATGAATGCATAGAATAAAAAGAAAAACCAACACAAATAATAGGGACCAGATCTTGATGACATTGTATATCATTACAAATATCCTTTAAAAATCATCACATCATCCCTTGAAGGTGTGAGAGTTTGCAGGCCCAGCTCCAACCGGGGCCTAAACCCACTTATGCTAGCTTGGTCAAGGCAAAAATATTTCCTTTCATAGAGAGATCAATAGTCAACAACAATACCCATGTTCTCTAACGTTAAATGGCTCCACCTGGAAGGCATTTCGGTCCCTGGATAGTTAGATCTGTGGCAGCAGCCCAATTTCTGCTTATAAACCTCGATTAAATGGTGGGAGGAAATACGCGGTAGACCTGCTAGAAGAAAACTCACATTCAGAGGGCAGCTTGAGGTTGTATATACCTGGGAAAATAATGTCAAATAAAAGTGTGAATATTGAGGTAGGAGTTAAAAAGGGAGAGCAAAGAATGTTTTGTCGGTAGGAATGAACAAAGACAACATGGAGTGCCAGACAAAAACGGATTCAAGCAAGGCATTCAGACCAATGCTATAGCTATTATCCATGGGGGATACCTTCCAAAACCCCCCGTGGCTGCCTGAAACCATGGATAGTACCCCCATATGTACTGTTTTTCCCATATATGCCTAGGATAAAGTTTAATTTATGTATTAGGAACAGTTAAGAGATTAACAACAAAAACATAATAAAATAGAGCAATTATAACGATAGACAGCTGGCCCTTAAACACGGGTTTGAATTGCATGGGTCCATTTATACATGAATCTTTTTACAGTATAGTACTGTAAATGTATTTTCTCTTAAGATTTTCTTAATTACATTTTTTCTTTCGCTTACTTAATGTAAGACTGTGGTATAAAACATATAACATACAAAATACGTGTTAATCAACTCACATAACCGGTGAGGCTTCTGGTCAACAGTAGGTTATTAGTAAAGTTTGAGGGGGGTCAGAAGTTAATGGGCAGATTTTTGGCTGCGCCGCGAGTCGGTGCCCCTAACCTCCATGTTCAAGGGTCCACTGTACTATAATAAAAGTTATGTGAATGTGGTGTCTCTCAAAATATCTCACGGCACTGTACTCACCGCCTCCTTGGTCTGAGGTTTGCGGACAACGAAACGCCTGCTCGAGACCAGGCGTGGGGAGAGACACAGGCGTTGCGGGTAGAGTCAGGCTGCTATCTACCTTCTGGTGATTCGTCAGAAGGACGATCATTGGCTTCCGGAAAGCGAAACTGCGGATGAGGGGAAAAGGCTGCATTTTCCTGTAGATGGCACCTGCGGTAAGACGGACACCGCCGCTGATGGTGCTTGTTTGAAGTGTAGCCACAAGTAGAACATAATTCTAAACACAAGACAAACCCTGAGGCGAAAGCGGCTCTGACAATCTTTACAAGGTGGCCAAAACAGAGCAGGGATTTACTCAGGAGACATAAATTTCCTACCCTAATGAAGCCAAGCGTATTTCTCACACCAGCCAAGGATATTGACATGTCTTTTCCCCAGTGTGATTTTTGACCTGGAGTTTCTGGATGGTACAGCTTCTTCCTTGGATTGTGAGGAATCTTGGCAGCAAGGACATCCTCACCTATAGAATACTTTGGGAGTTAAAAAAAATAAGGCACTCATTTCTCAAGACCATCTACTACCACTTCCAGAAAAAAAGCTCTCATATCAAATACAAAATCTATAAAATGCACTATTAGATGTAGTACCCAGTAAATATCTGGGGTGCTCTGCTGGGCATTTTGGAAGATCTTATGCTCAAATTCATGCACTTACAATCAGCATGGAAAACGTAAGCTTATCAAGATAGAAATGATGATTTCGAACCTGGACATTCAGGATAAGGAAGGAGCAGGGTACAGATGATCCAAGCCCAGAAATTAAAGTCCACAAGTAGAGGTCTACTTCTGCCATATGAGGATTGCTATATTCATTTTGAAGACCTCTCTTTAATAATTCCCTGGATACCTGAAGGACTATTTGCTATACAATGTCCATAATGTCAAAGGCATTCTGTCCCATCTTGCTTACCTACACGGAACTCTACTTCCCCTTTAAAAAAGCTCCTTAGGCATTAGCTTTTTCCACCTTGATTTCCATAAAGGAGAAAATATGTTTTTAGATTCGTTCCTTTTTACAATACATCTCTCAGATACTTAATTATGTTGTTGACCTCCCCAAACTGAGTTGCTTGTAAGCCTGACTTCTCTCTTTGTCTGCTCAGCCTTAGCATTGTTCTTGGAAGTTAGAGGGATTCTCAGGAAGTTTATGTTAAATGAATTTTGAGTCGGGCCACAGAATACACACAGCAATCACTTTTAAAATCCCATTTCTGATATTCACAAGGTTGCAAAGACCAATTGCTTTTTTGATCAATGAATTAGGTGCATTCAGTGATTTGGTATCCAATAATCCTGACCATTCACAGTTGGAAAGCATGCCACTGTTTGTGATTCCATCTTTTCTCTAATTCATGCTCACTGGGTGACTCCCCTGTATGCCTAACCTTCACCTTAGTCTTCTCTCTATTCCCTTTTCCCTGCAAAAGCCTCAGCAGGAAAGGGTGTTAAGGATGTCATAAAAAGTAGAGTATCACATTACATTCTCAAGGAATTTTGATTACTGTGATATAACAGAATCATTCTCTCTCCTTCATAAAAGCCTGTCTTCTCTTAAGGATATTTTCAAAAATGTCAATTCAGCTATTAACTATTCATGTTAGAAATATGCTGTACTAAATAAATATGACAACAATAATAATCATACCATTAATACAAATTTAAGCTCATGGAATTATTCATTTCAAATGCAAACCAAAAAATGAACCAAAAAAACCCCAAACAACAACAACCAAAAAACCCACAAGTTGCAGGGTCAGTCAATGAGAAATACAGAAGAGCAGGTAAGTTTTCAATTCGTCTATGGCCAGAGAGGCTCAGATTTCCCTAGGAGCAAGTTTTGCTATTGAGTTATTCTATCATGTAAATTGAGAATCTATAGAGAAGTTAGGTGTCTAGATTTTTACACAGAATCCTTCATTCAAAATATAAAGTCACATGTTTCCTGATGTCATTGAGAGAGCTATGCTAGGAGAGTTCAGGACATTTTTGTGACCACCCTCAAAATAAGGAGGTTGGCTAGATACCATCTAGTGTTTTCTAACACTAACACTTTTACCGTTCTAAACTATGGCACATCATAGTTTAGAGAGTGAACAGTGTACTGAAATCAGAATCACCCTAAAATTTTAATTACCATAACAGGGCCAACTGGAATACCTCTAATCTGTATCATCAGTTAAAGACATTGTTTTAATTTTTACATGGAAGTCTTTATCGTTTCCTATAAATGCTGCATTTTCCTTTCTGGAAGGATGGATAATATTACAAATAGCGACCAATGATCTCAGAAGGCTGCCATTAAAGACACTTAAACCAATTAACCTGCACTTGAATTCCTTCACTAAGCTGTATTTATGGTTCCTATATAACAAGGTAGTAATAAGCAGCCTAGAAAGATTGGTGTCCTGGCAATACTGCCAGTACACTCTTGCTAAGAACAGAGCCATCAGGAAGTGAGAATGTTAAGTTGCTACAAAGGATATCAATTACACTTTCCAGCTCTACTCCCCAAACCCTCCCCCTGTGAAAGTATGTGGCTATCAAATTGAGTAATCCACCTTTTACTACTGATTGAGTAAAAACTGTTATTTGTTCCAAGTATAAGAATTATTTGAGTTGATAAATCTATAAAGAATTTCTCTAGGACACACCTAAAAAACATTTAACATAGCCTCACCATAAATCGTTGATCACCTACACATTCACTCACTCACACATTTCAAAGATATTAAGAACTGATTATATGCCTCACACAGGCATATTCACTGATTCACTGAATCACATTCACTTTACAGATACATCAGTGAGCATAATGCAATACTTTTATTCAAGGAATATACAAGAGATTAAGGCAAACTTAACTGACATTGTTCATTTAAGACACATTGTGTGTATGTGTATGCATGTGCATGGGGGGGTGCTCTAATATTCATGTGTGCAGGTGCATTTTCTAAGGGTGCCTTACTCCTATGTAATGACATGGTGGACGGTCTTGCAGCCATACGACCTGAGTTTGAGCCCATAATTCCAGCTTTAAGAGCTAAATATCCTGGGGCATCTGGGTGGCTCAGTTGTTAAGCGTCTGCCTTTGGCTCAAGTCATGATCCCAGGATCCTGGGATCAAGCCCTGCATCGGGCTCCCTGCTCAGTGGGAGGCCTGCTTCTCCCACTCCCCCTGCTTGTGTTCTTTCTCTCTTTGTGTCTCTCTCTGTCAAATAAATAAATAAAATCTTTATTTAAAAAAAAGAGCTAAATATCCTTTGCTTAAGTAATCAACTCTGGAACTCAGTATGACATGCGGAATATAAGGATGGCTAACCAATCTTGTTCTGCAAGTGAAAATTCCTTTATATAACATGTGACATTTCACAATTTATACTTAAAATTTGAACAAACCATCTTTAACATCACCAATGTGCATGCATTTTCTTTTTTATCATCTTTTCTCTGTGAAATTTCTTGCACAACCCTTAGAAACCTCTCACATGAGGGTTGCTGGAGTGGTGGGGGGTGGGAGGGATGGGGTGGCTGGGTGATGGACATTGGGGAGGGTATGTGCTATGGTGAGCGCTGTGAATTGTGTAAGACTGATGAACCACAGACCTATACCTCTGAAGCAAATAATACATCATATGTCAAAAAAAAGAAGATAGTAGGAAGGAAAAATGAAGGGGGTGAAATCGGAGGGGGAGACGGACCATGAGAGACTATTGACTCTGAGAAACAAACTGAGGGTTCTAGAGGGGAGGGGGTGGGGGTATGGGCTAGCCTGGTGTTGGGTATTAAAGAGGGCACATATTGAATGGAGCACTGGGTGTTATATGCAAACAGTGAACCATGGAACACTACATCAAAAACTAATGATATAACGTATGGTGATTAACAGAACATAATAAAATAAAATTTTTAAAAAAGTAACCTCTCACGTATCAGCACTAATGTGATGGCTGTTCACAACTTTGTTTGCTCTGTCAGAAACGACATCCTTGTTACTGGCCAACCAGGGTCACTAAAAACAGTTTCTCATGCCCTATACCAAAGCATTGTTTATCCATCTAGGGAGCTTTACAACAATTGCCCCCAAATTGAAGAAAATTCAAACAATGACAGCTAGAATGCCAACTGCCCATTTCTCACTACATAATAGGCATAATGCAAGATATCCAAGAATCTAACTTGAACAACAAAGGGACTAAAACTTCGAGTGCTCAGCAGTTTACAATCTTTTTAAAGATATTGCTAATGCCTTTTACCCAAGAGTAGACAACTTTTGATGAGGGCAACCTAAGATCTGTTTAAAATCAATAATGTCTGTTACTTTACTCTTCCAATATATTACAAAATGTAGAACAATTGCTAAAAGTTACATCAATTACATATGAATATAGAGTAGATGATGCACTGAATCTATCCTGCCCTCCCCCAACCCAGTCCCTGAAACAACTCACTTGAGCATGAAAGCCAATTTACATTTTTTTCAATTCCAGAAATGGAATTTTCATTTTGTGTCATATTCATAAAAAAACTCATATATAACTCAGCAGGGTACTCACATGTGCTTAGAAACAATATTAGGTATGGGAATTACCTTTTGTACCATAAAGACAAAAATTACTCACTGAGAAATAAGATTTTAAAGGATCTTCAGGAAGCGAATGAGGAAAAAAAAAAGATACAGGATTTCATCCAAGACTAGAACTGTTGTATTGTTCATTTGCAGGCTAGCCTCATCCCTCCTGTTTCAATTTTACATCTCTACTTAGATTCTCTTCTTTCCCAGGAGCATGAAAGGCTGTTAGATTTTAATGAAGACATGTTGCAGAGGGAGCCATGGGGCTAGAAATAGGAGTTCGAATCCTGCAAACTGTTTCTTAGGAACAAAAGCATGAAAGATTAGGTATAAAGGGATTATAGATACAGGTGCAGTTATCGCAAAGTAAATTTACTTAATATAATACCATAAGCATTTTCTGTTATTAGAAAATCTCCAAAATTATCATTCTAATGATTACATAATATTTTATAAAGTAGATGCACCATAGGCTACTTAACTAATTCCCAGTTGGAGACGTTTGTATTTTCTCCCCTATTTTGTACTGCAGTAAAACATGTTACAATAAACTTCTTTGCTCTTTCATGTTTCCCCTTTCCCCACACCTTTTATGTAGTCAAAATGTTTTTCTTGGTTTATATTCATAGAAGCATATTTATCAGGTCAATATCTGCAAATATTTTTAAGCTCTTACTTCTATTGCCAAGTCGCTTACCAAACGAATTATAAAAATTATAAAAATGTAAAAAAGTGATTATTTTACTGAATCTTTGGGAGCACTGGCTATCATTTTTTTTAACCTTAACTAAATTATAAACAACATGACTGATATGCATGAGCAGTGATATTACGGAAATGAACCCAAAATCTGAATTTCTCAGTGATTCATTCACTTCTACTGAAATGTTGGTAAAACTTGGTCAGAATAGAAAAAAATCTTGGAAGAGCCTCAAGCAAACTTCTAGGACTCCTTTTCTCCCCCAGGTATATTGAGGTACAATTGACAAATAAATTGTAATATATTTAAAATGTGCAATGTGATGATTTTCTATATTAATACATTATGAAATGATTCCCATATTTTTTCATTACAGCTTAAGAGAGAGGCACATACTGGGGCCCAATGTCAAAGAGATCATTTGATCATTTGGGAACACCTTTGCCTTTTTAAAAAATTTTTATTATTGAACTTTTATTAACATGCCATGTTATATTAGTTTCAGGTGTACAACATAGCAATTTGACAATTGTATATACATTATGCAATGCTCACCATGACAAGTGTAGTTACCATCTGTCACCATATGTTATTATAATATTATTGACCATGTTCCCTATGCTCTACTTTTCATCCCCACGACTTATTTTATAACTGGAAGATTGTACCTCTTATTCCCCTTCACCTACTTTGCTCATCCCCCATAACCCTCCCCTCTGGCAACCACCAGTTTGTTCTCTGCATTTATGAGACTGTTTCTGTTTTGTTTGTTCATTTGTTTGTTTTGGTTGTTGGATTCCACCTATAAGTGAAATCATTTAGTATTTGTCTTTCTCTATCTGACTTGTGTTACTTAAAACAATACCCTGTAAGCTCACCCATGTTGCTACAGATGGTGCCATTCTTATGTACGGCTGAGCAATATTTCACTACATATATATAGATAGATAGATAGAGATATATATATATAGATACACACACACACACCCCGCATCTTCTTTATCCGTTCATCTATCAATGGACACTTAGGTTTCCTCCATATCTTGTTTATTGTAAATAATGCTGCAAGAAATTTAGGGGTGTACATATCTTCTTGCATTAGTGATTTTGTTTTATTTGGGTAAATACTCAGTAGTAGAATGTTTTCTAATCCAAGGAAGTATTACAAAGAATATTAGGAACTGAATATAACGCAAAAGGCATTTTGCCTTTTTCAATCTACTTCAATCCAGGGATGGATTGAAATATATGCATACTTGATTCAAAAAGAAACTTGAAAATCAGCTATTTGTAAAACTGCCATATGCTTATGCAATGTTGTATTTCATACATTACCTAAAGGTTTACAAGATAGAGCCATGAATGTTTCAATTAATGACAAGAAAATATCTGCTTAAACATCAATATTATATATATATACCTAAAGTCAGCATGGTTTGGTAGATTAAATACAAGTTTTGACATTATACAAATCTAGATTAAAATATAGCTACATACTGGCTTTCTGATTTTGACAAAGTTCTTTAGGCTTTCTAAAACTGTGTGTGAAAATTTTTAGCACATGGTAGGTGCATAATAAATGGAGATAAAGCACGAGGAACGGGCCAGATAATCTAACATATTTTATAGTTATTGAGTGACTGTTGCAGTCCAGATTAAAGAACTCTACTATTGATGAAGGATAGTTGTAGTTATGGGATTTAGATTCAGCACAGTAGTAACGATGTATCTCTGAACATAGTTACCACAAATGCAGGCAAATGCAAATGTTAAGAATCCTGGAATTAAAATGTGATTGGAGGTTATTAAAAAAAAAGCAATATAATTAGCAACTCTTCCAAATAAGCTTCCCCATAGCTGTCACGCCACATATTTCTGGGGACTGTTTCAGCTACTAACAAATGGGATCATTGAAACATTCTTTGGACCAACTGGCAGGTGAATCTGACAAATATAATTACATTGAGAAAGTAAGATCTCAATCCTCAAGGAAGGTAATTCAGAGAGTTCAATGCTAGGAGAAGAAAAACTGGTTCAGCTAAAGGGGGCAATGGGGAAATAAATTAGTACCACAAAGGTGTCATTCATTCATCTATCCTGTGATTTGCAAAGTCTAAGGGCCAGCTGGGATTGATTGGACCCAGAAATCTGTTGAGCTGTAGTATGAGTCAGCCATGTCTCTCATACATATTTCTTTGCTAGAAGAAAAGTAGTAATCATGAGTATGAAGACATCATTTCTTTGTAGAATAGAGAGGAAAATCAAAGATATATAGATAAAAGAAATAGTCTTTACCTGCTAGCCTAAAAACACTATCTAAAATTAAAAAAGTATAGTCAAGAGAAATTGAAAATGAACCACCCAAGTGTCTTCGTCTGATGGCTCCATCAGAGGTTATGGGGTCTTCATTCATTCACCCAACTTTAATTGAAGGACTACTAGTACAGGTGTTAACAGCACCAGATATGACATATGACCCACAACGAATCTCATGGTCTGGTAAGGGAGATCAACAAGTAAAAAAGAAGCCCAATGCAGTGAAATAAATACTATGATGGATGGATTTACAAACCAGCAATGGAAATAGAATGGTAACTCTCACTGGATTTCCATTTTATGTGCAACTCAAGATTTTAATCAACATTTTCTAAGCCCTTACTATCTGAAAGGAAAGTTGAGGTTTTTTGGCTAGGAATAGTAGCCACCCCCACACTCAAGAATGCTACAGACATGAGGGGAAGACAAATGTAATCAATTAATTATTAAAACATTTCTCATATATCTCACAGATATATGTATAAACCAAATATTCATAGAAGAAAATACCTTCCACTTTTCTTTATTGGACACTGTGAGGAATCATGTCATAATTCTGGTATCTGTCTCCTGAACTTGGTTCCATTTGCCAATGATGTTCAAATATTGTGTCCAGAACTGAATGTGGTATTCTGTAGGAGACCCTGATATCCCCATAGGCAAAGGAGACGTAATGGAAGGCACATAATGCCAGTAGAAGAGAGAGATGACAGCCCAGCATCTGTTGATCCAGAGGAGGTTGTATTGTTGTTTTCCTTTGGATTCTATGCTGTAACTGAAGAGTGAAGGAGAGACTTCTTCTAACACGCAAATGGCTTTAGGGAGCATTTTTAAAATGCAATTAATTTCATGTATTTTAAAGATAAGTACAAGCAGGGCTCTTGTTGTCTTTCTCTCTCTTACAGGAATTAAATTTACAATATGAAACTTCACTTGTCTGTTTTTTCCTCTCCGTGAAACCTCATTGAACTGCATAGGCTCAGTAGGACACATCCCATTGGTGCTATCCCACTAACCTCTCATCACCTGTCTGATCTCTGTCCCTCCCTGCTCTTGCATGACTCACATGCCATTCTCACTGGCACTATCTCTAAAAGTTGCCCTCAAATCTCTAGCCTGGAAAGTGTTGCTGATGTCCTGAGGCTTTTGCAAGGATTGTTTCTCAATTTAAATAAAACATTATTGTATTCCTGGCTACAGGTACTCCTGGGCCTATGCAGATGATGGTATCCCAGTACTTTACTTAGGAAAAGAAAAAGAATCCTGCAGCTTTCTTTGCTGCCTTGGGTAAGACTTCATTTCACTGGTTTGACAGAAGTCAACTGTCTTCCATGGCGTACACAGTTATATGGTCCCTCATGCTCCCTTGTTTTTGCTGTGATCAGTCAGATTAGAAAAACCACAGGTCTCCAAAGCTGGTTAGACAAGGAAAATTCCACTTTGTTAGCTCTTGCAAGGGATTTCTTGGTTATATTACTATCACTTGCTTACCTGCAGAGGATGGCAATGCTAAAGGCATAGCCATGGGCTGGCACCTGAGTGGTCATTTGAACATTAAGGTCAATGAAGTTAGATTTGGGCTTGGTAAAACTGTCTCCAGGTCAAACAGCAGCAGAAGGAGCTAATATAATCTTTGGCTGAACTTTTACTTGTGCGATGTAAAGAAGAGAGGTGAGAGTCCCACTCTACTTTTAAGCAATCAGTATCCTCCCTGGACCATTTATCACATACACTCTGAGGATGATAGGAAGCAACACTGACTCATTGATCTAATTCTTTCTCCACATAAAGAGTTTTCTAAGAAGCAGAAATTTAACTCAAGAGGGTCTGAATTCCTAGTCATTGAAGGTATTGAAGAGGACATGTCATAAAAATTCAGTTTGGATGGTTGTGGGCAGTCACTAGAGGACTTTGGTATACCTGGCCCTGAAATTCTATCATCCTGTATCTTTGAGCAATCTCAGGTCACAGTGAGCTTCATTCCAATGCCTGAATGAGATCCTTCTTCCAAGACCCTTATCTAGCTACAGATACTACTGTCACCAACACTCCAGCTAGCAATCCTCCAAAAGTAGGTCCTGATACCAGATCTGAGTACAAGTAGTTTACTTGGTTAGTGCAGGGAACATTGACAGGAAGTGAAGAAGTGACACAGGGAGGGAAGTTAGCCAAGAAAGAATACATCACGAAGCCAACAACCATGGGCAACTGTAGTCTTAATCTCAGGAGGGAAAGTCTGGGTCACAGTGCAAAACTCAGGCTTTAGACATTCCATATGGGTAAAGGGGCAAGTATTTTCATACCATCTGCTGTTAATTCACTGGTTTAGGGTTGCTCCGGTATGGTGTTCCTTCTCTAGCACTTCTGGACTACTGTTGACCATATATACTGTATATATATATATATATATATATATATATATATATATATATATATATAATTTATTTGTATAATTTGTATATGTATATACAAATATATATATATTTGTATATATATACACACATAAAATGAAGTCTGATGGATATGAACTAGGCACTGGCAAGTCTTCCATATGCATTATTCCACATATTTTCTGTCTAAGTTTCAGATGGTAAATTCTAGAATATGCCTCATTTACCCAAATAGGAGCAACTATTAACTTAACTCCCTCCCTCCCTCCCTCCTTCTCTATCTCTCTTTCTCACACGCACACATTAATTGAATTTACCTGAGAAAAAGGTGAATTTAAATGAGGTCAATTATATCAAGTTTAGTTATACATAAAGAATCAAAATATATCTAAGCCCAAGAAAGACACCCAACTACAAGCAGTAGAATCTTTCTACTGAGATGAGAATATTATAGAATTTCGATTCAAAAGAACCAGATGGATAATTTCCCATTTAAAAAAAATGAGTACTTCTGAATGCCTGGTACATATGTTAATATGTCGTGATTGCCAAGATCACCCTCAGGAGAAAAATGCCAAGTGAAAATAGCATGTACATTCTCCCATTTGTGTGAGAAAATATAAACATGGAATTCTATACTCACAACTGATTTCATATGGAGGTGGTATTTCTAGAAACACAGAATCTTTCTTCTTTTACTTCCATTTTGAAACTCAGAGAAAAGTCACAAAATAGTACAAATGAGTTTCTCCTGAATTATTTGAGAGTAAATTGCCCCAAACCTCTAAATAATTAAGATTATTTTCTAACAACAAGGACATTCTCTTACATAACATGATAGAACCATAAAAATTTAGGATAGTAACTTTGCTATCTTATTACTATTTAATCTTCAGGCAATGTCACCAATGTCCTCTTAAAGTTCTGCCAATTTTCCCAACAAATATCCTTTATAACAAAAATGTCCAATCCAGAGTCTTTCTGACAATGCATACAGTTTGTCATCCTCTATTAGTATCCATTGATGTAGAATGTTCCTCAATCTTCTCTTGCTTCCATAACCATGTTTCTTATAGGCCAGTTACAATGCAGACCTTCCCTCAGTTTTGGTTTGTCTAATGTTCCCTCATTATTAGATTTAGGTGATGCATCTTGGGCAACAATATCAGAGTCATAATGCTGTGTTTTCACTGCATCCTCTCAGGTGGCACTGAATTTCAATGTATTCTTTTACTGGTGATGCTAATTTCGGATCACTTGATTAAGGGGGTGTTTCCAGGCTTCTCTACTATGAAGTTATTTTCCTTATTATAAATAATAAGTATTTGGGGGAGAGACATTATGAGATTATGCAAATCTCATTCTTCATCAAACTTTCAATTAATTTATTCATATATTTAGATCACTATGATCATATGGATTCTTCTTATTCCATGGGGTTTAATCCATTACTTTCATTATTTAATGTGATGCTGAAATTCATTCAGATTTGGCCAGAGGGAGCCCCTTTAAGCTAGTGTCTGTGTTAGTTTTGTATGCCCTCATCATGTTTATTTTCTGGCTAATTTTTTCCCGCTTCAGCCTTGGAATCAGCCATTTCTCTGAGAGCACTGATTCCATTTAGTAAAAAGTTATATTTAGAAACCATGATCTGGGCACTAGGTATGCTTTTTGCTATTGGGCGTCATAGCTCACAGGCTCTTTCAGTGGACAGGGCTAGAAATACATTTATTTACACATATACATATACATAAGTCTCACGTTTATATTTATATCCAATCTCTATCTCTATCTATGGAAAACCACAAGTTCGTATCAATATCTCATCTTCCAGTTCAACACCAGGGTTTATTACAGTTTTTTTCCCCTTTTTGCATTTGAAACACTCAAATCTGACTGTGAGAAACCAGGCTTCTATTATAATTAACATATTCTATTTTGATCTGTACTCTACAAGTAACCAATCTCTCTTCAGTCTCACCCACGTGTATGATGGAAACCTTGCTCATCACATCCTGGCCCTGGCTTCTCCCTATGTACATACCCTACCACCCTCCCTCTTGGACTCTTATACCCACATCAAGTAGCCTCCTTACCCTTGGCACATATTGATTCTTCATTTTGTTGTCGTTCTGATTAATGCACTGGACCACTGGAGAACCTCTTAGCTCATCAGGATGTCTGTCTTGCTTGGCCCCACCTGATTATTTTAGATAATCATTCAGGAAAAAAAGGAAGAATAACTAAGGAACTCAACTGCAGTTGCCTTTAGAGAGGAGAATTAAATATTGAAAGATGAGAGAGTGCTTTCACTTTTTAGTATATACTCTTTGTAATGATTTGATATGTTTAACATGAATGATCCCTTATATTACTTTTCCAATTTAAAAGATACATGAAGAGAGTTTGATGGATGAATAAATACAAACATTTTAATAAACAGTAATCATTGTATTATGAATGCATAGTTACAGAATTATGTTTTTACATGCCTGCTTTTAAGCAACTATGAATATTTTAGTTCATTCTCAAAAAAGAAAGAAAGAGAGGGAGGGAGGAACGGTGGGAGGGAGGGAGGAAGGAAAAGAAAACCCACAAACGGCGCCTCTAAGAACTTAGTAATGAAATAACATGTCTTCTTTGTTTTATTTTTTTTTAAGATTTTATTTATTTATTTGAGAGAGAGCGCAGGAGAGAGAGCAAGAGCAGGGGGTGGGGTAGGAGAAGCAGACTCCCCACTGAACAGGGAAGCAGGAAGCCTGAAGTGAGGCTGGAGCCCAGGGACCCTGAGATCATGACCTGAGCTGAAGGCAGACGCTTAATGACTGAACCACCCAGGTGCCCCAAAATATCATGTCTTTTAAATCAGTCACACTTGAGATTGGTTCAAAGACTCCTGTAAATGATAAACAGCTATGCAAAAGGAGACATTGTTTCTATTCAGTAAGGGACACTAACCTGTCTAGCTCACATGGTCTTCACCATAATAAGTAGAAGTGGTTCGATTCTCAAGTGTTCAAGTCAACTGGGCTCGAAAATCCAAACACAGGTCTTTAGGAATGACACTTCATATGGCTCTTTAGAGTCTAAGTGGTCTAACCCTGCAATGTTTTAAACCCAGCAAACTGCCCAGACCCTCCTTTATGTTATTACTGTTCTATAAGAAATTAAAACTTCTCCATTAATAAGAAATTGCCAATACCAAAAGATAAAGTGCCTACGAGATATCTGTCATGGAAGAAAAAATTTATAAATATTCATATTTTATAGAGCAATCAAGATGTTGATGTTAATATTAGAGCAATAACTTTAATTGTATTTCAGCAAATGGATGCCAATTAGGAAACAAATTATCTCATAGAAGCATGTCTTACACACAGTTTTGCCCTGAAGGTAAGCTGAGGGCTATGCCAGCTTCCTGAATTTTAATGTACAAATGAACACCTCCAAAAATTATTAAAATTAAAAATAAGCATTTAAAGGGCTTTAAATTATGCCAAAAAATAAATGACAGCTGCCTGCTTACTGGTAAAGGCAGAATATTTTCTCCCATAGATGGAAGAAGAAAATCACTTCTAAGAAAAAGTAAAAGAGGGCCATTTAGGCTGCAATCCCCATGTCGTTTCTGATCAAGAACTTAGAATTATAAATTGCCATGTAAACCTCATTTGAACTTTCTAAAGTCTTTAAAATTCCACATTGTCAAAAATAACAAGGTTTCACTTCAGATTTCTCTTTGCCTATCTAGAAAAATTCTGATGTGAAGATCCAACAGGGTAAGAAAAATGCACCAAAAAACAACTGTTCGAAGGGATTCAGGAAAGGTTAGGAAATTGCTGATTTGTCATGGTCTCCAGAAACCCTAATGCCTCTAATTCTGGGGTAATATCTCCCACAAGTTAAGGCTTACAGGCTAGAGCAGGCTCTGTCCTCTGAACGCATGCTGTAGAATTTGCCTGCACCAGGGAAACGTTGAGCATCCCAGGAACTGGTCTTCCACTTGAGCTTTCTGTTTATTGCTGTGGCACATTGTGCACATTCTTGACATTGAATGGATCATGCTGCAATGTGAGTGTTTGACCATAACGGTCTCCCTCACTAGGATGGAGGCATCTCACGGGAGTGCCTTATTTTCATAAGTGTATCTGTGTTTTTAGTGGAACCTGGATTAGTCCTCAGTAGAGTGTAACTCAGATGTTGGCTGGGATCTCCCTGGCTCCTCAGTTTTTAGGTAAGTTTATCTGGAACACCACGTTCATGACATGGAGAAGCCTAAAGCCTCCTCTTTTAAGAAAGTTTCTAGAGAGGTGCCTAGGTGGCTCAGTGGGTTAAGCATCTGACTCTTGATTTCAGCTCAGGTCGTCATCTCAGGGTCCTAAGATTGAACCCTGCATCGGGCTCTGCGCTCAGCGGTGAGTCGGCTTGAGATTCCCTCCAGCTCCCTCTGCCCTTCCCCGAACTTGTGCGTGTGAGCGTGTGCGCATGCTCTCCCTCTCAAATAAATAAGTAAAATCTTTAAAAATAAAATAAAATGAGAGAGAAAGAAAGAGAGAATGCTTCTACGAACTTATTTTCCCATGGAGACTTTTGTTTCTGAGTTCACACCTCTGAGCATGTGAGTTCAGATATGACCTAATACACTGGTTTCAACACACACAAATGACTTATATATTTTTCCCTAAATAGAGTAGACCTTATTGGGGGTAGCATTGTACTTTGCATGCCCAAACTGAATTGAGATCCCCTCTCGATCATCCCCGTCTTAAGACAATCTTGCCAAAATCCCAGTCACGGGTTGCGCTCACATACTCCCCTGGTCCCTCTCCTCATTGTCTCCTTTGACCCCCAACACCCATGCTCAAAAACAACAAATTTATATCTCTCTTTTGCATTCTTTTAATCTCCAAATTTTTATACGAAGCTTACCCTGCCTATCAACCCTGAAATTAGTTATCAAGCTATTTTATTTTACCAGACGAAGAAAAAAAATTAAATCTCATCTATCAAGAGAGTTGAGAGGCATATATTAAGGCTAGCCTATAACAAAGTGGTAGTAAGAGTTCAATGCAAACATATTGAGTGTATGGTTTGTGTAGCTGGACAAAGGGTAGGGTCTGTTTGCCCAGCTCAAATATACAGAATAATGCAATCATTGTTTATACCGCAGACACACTAATCTGCATTGGAAATTAGAAGTCACAGACTCATCCCTAGCATGGGATTAATTCATCTCTGAGTTAGGACTTCTAGACCCTATGAGGTAGAAGCTGTTGCTAAAACCATTAAGTAAAGACTATGGCAGAGCACTGAGTGTTGCTTCGGCTGAAATTACGAAAACAGAAGCTGGAAATTTCTTCCATAACCATCTCTCTCTTTTTTTCTTTAGCTAACCAATCTGTTTATTTCTGGGTGCTCGTATGAGAACCTTTTGCTTTGTTACTAATTAATCCAGAGAGAAAGATTTCTACAGCCTCTTGATTTGCTTTCAAAACAACATTCTAGTGATTGTTGAACAATCTTTACAAAAATCAGTTTTAGTTTCTACATTAAGTGATGGATCAACCACTAATAACTTTGACACATCTGCCAGACTTGTAATTTGGAAGTTCACACCCAGGCTATGACAGGCTTCCATCCCGATGGCATTTCCAATCCGATTTTTAGAGTGGGATTTATGTTGGCCCCCCGTTTTTAATGCACCTGCTTTGTTGGAGCACCTGCATTTCATCGCATCATTGCAACTAACTTCCAAATTGCTGAAGAAGGGCAATCCAACCTACTGTGGAATTAAAATACATGATAGCCCCAGTTCTTCTATTCCAAGGTCTGCCATGATTGCACATGTACTGATCAGGATAGCAATTCCAGGAGTTGTTCAAGCATTATTATTATAAGGAAAGAGCCAATGAGATGTAACCTCATGCCTCTACTGATATTTTTCTTAAACTGTCGCCTGTCTGCAACTCATCTGGGTTTTACATTATTGAAAGTGCACTAAGATAGTCACCAGCTTTATAAACTGTGCCACCTAAAAAATATTTGAAAGCTTTAAAATTAGACCTACAATTCCAAGTCTCAGAAATTGTTTTCCTGAAGATAGCCAACTTGCCAACTACCCTCTCACACAGGCTCCCTTTGAGGCATAAAATTGAATGTACCAAGATGCTTGGTACTTATATTTAGTTAATTGTGGGTGCAATCAGCCAATTGAGGATACAATTAGACACTGCAATTAGCAGCTGTGGTCCAAATTATCGGAAAGAGGCAAAACAGGAGGTCTAGTCAAAGCCTCTTTAAAGATGCAGGTCTGTGGATGAAATCACTGATGAAAGTCATTCAAATGAATATATCCATGAAGCCAAAGAGAAAATGGGAAAATCACATAAGCTAAAACTTATTTGTACAACAGTGGGATAATAACAGTACCACTTCATTTGCATATATATATGTATTTTACAGTTTACAAAGTGGCTATCAAAGTCATTGTATCACAGGTTTTTTTTACCTAAAAGATGTCCACTTCAACTACCTAGTAGAAATCACAATGTGCAATTTTGAAGAAAAGAGAAAAAAGTCTCTCCCACTAGTATATACCATCTACCTGAGATCAAATGTTCTCTCTCCTGTTACAATTCCACAATTTGATAAGGCAAAAAGGGAGGAGAACTAATATTTACTTACCATCTCCTATGTTCAAACACATGCAGTGGACAATTGACAAATGATATTACGTGTAATCCTCATAACGGCTCTACATGGGAGATGTTGTTTCTTCTTTTATAGATGAAGAAACAGAGCCTCAGTGGAGGTAATGGTTAGACAAAGCTCAAAAGCACTGGTAAAGTCTATCTGACCTCAAAGGCTCTTTCTTCAAAATTATGATCTTCCAAATATGTGGCTTATTTTCTGTAAAATGTGAATACCACCAAACCTGACTCTGGAAAATATAGTTTAAACCAAGGTCTAAACTCCAAGAAAATGCCAATCACTTCATAAAGGTTAGTCTTAAACATTTAGAAAAGGATCCCTTTCCTTGGTGGGAGATCACCTTGATCATGAATAACAGCTTAATAGCTGCCATTCTATTACATACATTCTCATCATTTTATATATACTTCACGTGGTTATGGTTCCTCCAAATTTTGGGGGTTGGGGGAAGGAAATCTGCTTTGATGATTTACCAGTGAGTTCTTCCACAGAATTTTAATTTTGAATTACATCTTTGTTTCAGCATTTAATTAAATTCCATTTTAGAAATTCACCAAAATGGTTAAAAGAGGGGGAAAGATAAATGGTCATATGGAATTCAAAGCTTTTTAATTACAGGAATCCATTCACTTTGTAATATCAGTGTAACAACTGCTTAATGAAATTGAATTATTTCTTTTAGAATTGACTTAATTAATGATTCAATTTATATTAGATTGATTTTATAATCTAATTTTCACCATAATAGTAAAGTTTAGAGTTCCTTAAAAAAGATACTTTTAAGAATTATTAAAATCTGAACTTCTTTGAAATGGAAGTTTATATGGAAAAAAAGATGAGTTTAGTTAAGACAAAATTTTACTACTCTATTTTGTTTAAGGAAAAAATGCAACAGTTTTATATTATAATTAATTTTAGGGTTTTAAAAATCCAATTATTTCCTGAATAAGCTATTAAACGTTATTTCCTTATGTAAGAAGTGAACTGAATGGCTTAGAGAAGAATGGCTCCACAGTATTTAACGGGCTTTTAGTCTGTTAATGAATCCCGAGACTAGCAACCTGCCAGGCTCTCAAAGTGCTCACTTGAAATCTGCCTCCCCTTCTGCCTAAGCCTAGGCCTATGCTTTAAATCTGGTCCTTTGTGTCAAAGCTTGTTCATAAACATAGTTCGCTAACCAGTTATGGAGAAAATGAGAGGAGTTTACTCTCTTCCCCAGTTTCTCATAGACTCTCCCTAAGGAAGCATATATTGGCTAGCCCCTGGCAGTCAGTCTTCCAGAAACTTCCAGGTTTGGGATACACAGTGGCAAAAAGCCCTTGTTAAATGCCCTCACCTTTCTGAAGGTCTTGCATATAGAAGAAGAAGGTGTGTATTTACTTCATCACAAATATGTGTAAATGAGAATAATTGTATAATATTGAATCAATTACCACTTAGTCACTAATCGTCCCTGTATCAGTTTACTATTGCTGCTGTATGAAATTACCACAAATTTAGTGTCTTCAAGCAACACAGACTTACTCTCTTACAGTTCCGGGGTACAGATGTGTAAAATGGGTTGGCAGGGCTCATTTGTTACAGAAGCTTTAGGGAAGAAATGCTTCTTTTCCTGCTTCTGGAGGCTGTCCACATTCCTCGGCTCATGTCCCCACATCTGCTTCCATCCTCCCAAATCCTCCTCTGATTCTGACTCTCCGTCTCTTTCCTATAAAGACCCTTATGATTTCATTGGACCCACCCAGATAATCCCCAATAATCTCCTCATCTCAAAATCCTTAATTTATTCACATCTGCAAAATCCATGTTGAGAGGTTTCAGGGATAAGATGTGGACATCTTTGGGGAGCCATTCTTTAGCTTACCACAACTTCATATAGAATTTCAGATTCTTGATTATTTCAGATTATTGATTCATGTGGAAAAAAGAGGAGAGGGGGAATCTAATTTTCTTCGTCCTTCTCTGCCCCTTTTCTTAACTCTTTCCCCCTGTCCTCACACACGAAAGGCTATATATGCTTTTGCTTGTATACACACACACTCACATAAAGTTCCCCATTCCATCCTGGAGAAGCAACAGTATAAGTTAAAGACATGGGAATTCTTAATCTCAGGAGACAAACTGAGGGTTGCTGGAGTGGTGGGGGGTGGGAGGGAGGGGGTGGCTGGCTGATAGACATTGGGGAGGGTATGTGCTATGGTGAGCGCTGTGAATTGTGCAAGACTGTTGAATCACAGACCTATACCTCTAAAACAAATAATACATGGAATGTTAAAAAAAAAAAAAAAGAAGATAGTATGAAGGAAAAATGAAGGGGGGGAAATCGGAGGGGGAGACGAACCATGAGTGACTATGGACTCTGAGAAACAAACTGAGGGTTCTAGAGGGGAGGGGGGTGGGGGGATGGGTTAGCCTGGTGATGGGTATTAAAGAGGGCACGTACTGAATGGAGCACTGGGTGTTATACGCAAACAGTGAATCATGGAACACTACATCAAAAACTAATGATGTAATGTATGGTGATTAACATAATAAAATTTTTAAAAATGCAAAAAAAAAAAGAGACATGCTTCTCCTAATCTATAATGGAGCACAGATATACTTAAAGGGGGAGAAAACATTGATAACATTTTCATACATCAAAGAGCGCCACTCCCCTAAAACACACACACACACACACACACACACACACACACACACACACACACACACACACACACACACACACCCCTTACTAATGATACAAGATCCAGAAGAAAAGACAAAAGGGAGAAAAAGATGCAAGTAAGATTCCACCCTGCTATCCCTGGTCGCCTGAGGCTCCCCAGAACAGTTTCAATTATCTGTTAGTTTGCAGGATTCAGGTTTTGAAGCCCCAATTTAATTTATTTTGTGTATCGCCTGCTCCCTTTTCTCTCCCCTACTAATCTCACCTCCCTCACGAATCCAATCTTTCTTTTCAAAGAAGCTAGAAAGGCAAGAGTCCCCTTGCTTCTTCTGTCTCTTACCTTGATAACCAGGAAAATACTGTCTTCTGGGGCTGCTTAGTGGAGATGGTTCTCTTGGTCTTGGAAAACAGTTTCATTCAGCAGTAAAAGAGACCTACTACACAGTTGCTCTTCAGCCCAACATATGTATTGTGGTTCAGGATCCCTCTCCCCAGCCCAATAAAACCCTTTCTCCTCCCCTCCCCAAGTCTGGAACCAACTGAGAGACCAATAGACGGATGGAGGTCAAAACCAAAACTTCACTTCTAAAAAAGCCAATTAGAAAATGTGGTTTCTTTTCAATCTCAGACAAAATAAGCATGCTATCTCTTCAGTCCTGAATTGAAACTTAAAGCCAGACTATAGCAGGCTACTCTGACCTTATTCAAAGCTTACTCTGAGTATGTGCAGAGCAGAATGAGAGAAAAAAAAAGGTTTTGTTCCCTCTCCCAAAGTCACTAATCTGGTGAATTATTTTCTTCCCTTGGAATTTGTGAGAAGATGGAATTACTTTCAGCTTCCTGGGAAATTAGATGGATAGAACCCTCGTTTTGGAAACTATATGGTATAGGTTGGGAGGAAAAAGTGTTCCATTCTAAGAGGGAAATTTTATTTCCAAAGGGAATGACATATAGGCTAAATGCTCTCAACCAGACCTATTAGCAAAAATGTCTTTCAAAACCTAGTATAATGTCTATCACCCAGCCACCCCATCCAGGTATGTGCTATGGTGAGTGCTATGAATTGTGCAAAACTGTTGAATCACAGATCTGTACCTCTGAAACAAATAATGCAATATATGTTAAGAAAAAAAAAGAAGATAGCAGGAGGGGAAGAATGAAGGGGAGTTAAGTCGGAGGGGGAGACAAACCATGAGAGACGATGGACTCTGGAAAACAAACTGAGGGTTCTAGAGGGGAGGGGCGTGGGGGGATGGGTTAGCCTGGTGATGGGTATTAAAGAGGGCACGTTCTGCGTGGAGCACTGGGTGTTATGCACAAACAATTAATCATGGAACACTACATCAAAAACTAATGATGTAATGTATGGTGATTAACATAATAATAAAAAATTAAAAAAGAAATTAAAAAAACAAGTATAATAAAATAATTTTAAATTGTTGTATTGCAATGTCAGAAAACAGTGAAAAAAGGGCAAGAGAAAAAAAGGTGACAAGCAATGTACAGTATGGAAATAGCTGGAGGAATGACTGGTTTGGCAAAAGGATCAGCATGCTTTAGGTGAGTCAAGAGAACTAAAGAAAAAGAATTTCAGATCGATGAATAGATCCTAGCTGAGCTGTAAATTCCTTAAAAGCAGATACTGAGGCTTTATTCCATTTGTGTATCTGACTCTTGGCAGAGCACCCGATACATGGTAGGTGTTTTATACCTGTTAATGATGTCAAAAAAAATTCAGAGAGCTTTACTTGATGGGAGTACTCTACTGAGTAGGAAACCAAGTGTTCACAAACAGAGGACTTCAAACCCAAACCTGGTAGAAAGTTCGGAAGCACAATGTTACAGGATGGCTTATGAGGTGAAAATGAGGAACTCATTTTACCTACACGATTGGTTTTTGCAACGGAGGCTTCCAGATGGCAGGGATTGGTTTAAAATGATGATCTTATACCAATTTAGGAAGAGGACTTACGTGTTGTTTATGATTATCAGAATCATTCACAAGAAATAACCTATGTTTCACTGATGTTCAAGAAATAAAGCTAGATGATTGCTTTGCTCACATGGCTTAAATGGTTTTGTTTGTTCAGGGGATTTTCAAGTCTGGTCTCCATTTTAATTTATTTTAACAGTTAGTTGACAGGTCTGGGATATTGCCTTCACCTTCTGAGGCCTTGGCTTCCTGTTTTGTATATAGTGTATCTATTTCCAAAAGCCCTATGAAATCTAAAAATTTTCTATTTAAGTGAATCTTCCCCTTCTCCTCCCTAACCAGACCCTGCTACAAATTATTTTGCCTTCTTCTAGATAGTTTTCTGACACTGTTTTTTTGGTTGATATTTTTTTAAAAAGGCTTTAACCTCATTAACAAGCTCCCAGTGAGCCCTTTAATATACTACTTTAATGCCCAAATTCGCTGTGAGTTTCAGGAGAGAAAACACTTTTGAAGGAAACCCCAGGCTGGGTTTCAGGTGTTCTTAATCCTGTCTACACGAGAAGCGTAGTTAGATAATTTCAAAAGCATACGCCTTTAGGTTTCAAGCTGTTAATGTTTGCAAACCAGACAACCACCCTTAATACCACTGCTGGTTTATTGACACAAACTCTTCGCTTCCCACAGCTTGTAATTGAATCCCCCCACTGCTTAATTGGAAATAGAATGGCTCCACAACCAGATTTGAAACATCTTCTGAAGCTGGTAGGAACATCAGGTCTCCCTTTTAAAAATAAAAATTATATCATTAACTGTGTTAAGTGAAGATTGGTGTTCTGTTGAATATCAGGAAATAAGCGCACCCCAGGACTGTGTGAATACTGGGCAATTAGGGATGTCTTCGGTCTTACAGTGTGTATACACATGGCCTCCCTCCCCACTGAAGCATAAAGGTTAAAGCTGGATTAATCTGGGCCCTGGAAAAGTCCTAATGTTTGCACTATTTGCATCCCTTTTAAAGATGTTTTCTCTTAAACTTACCTCCTTTAACCAGGCATTGCATTCAGACAATTAAATATTGAGTCCTTATTGAGAACCAGGGACTCACCTAGGCACAGGAGATCAATAGTACAGGAGAGAGAATAAAAAGAAAAATCCAAGAAGGTAAATTATATGTTGTTTGTATAATATATAGAAACATATACATATTCTTAAACTCTATCAAACTATATAGAGAAAATTAATCTTTGATTATTTTAATATTTTTTTGGTTTTGTTCTACATTTAAAAAATTTCACAAATTTTTATTGTGGCAAAGTAGGCATAATGTAAGATTTACCACTTTAATGATTTTTAGGTGTCAATTCAGTGGCATTAAATATGTTCACAATGTTGGTCACTGTCTATTTTATGTGGACTCTTTTTTTTTTCCTATTTTTTTAACTGAGGTTTTGACATACAAGATTATACCCTTTGTTTCAGGTAGTAGCGTAATGATATTTGTATATATTGCAAAAAGAACTTACAGGACTATTCATTGCAGTGTTGGTTGTAGTAATAATCCATTGAAAACAAACAGTGATTACAAAGGGGATGGGTAAAATAAATTATGGTATCTTTGTTAAGGTATTATACAGACAAAAGAGTAATAATTTCAAAGTATATTTAATGCCATGAGAAGCATTTAAGTAAGTAGAAGAGTATAGTACAACTTAGATATTTTATTGATTTTATAGGTTTTTAAAATTTTATTTGAAGTAGGCTACACACCCAATGTGGGGCTTGAACTTACCACCCAGAAATCAAGAGTCACACGCTTTCCCAACTCCTTATTTCTCACGTGGACACTTGGATTGGTTGTCCTCTCCTGCCCTGTCAGCATGTCAATGTCAAGTCCAGAGGTTCTGTACTAAGACACCGCATAATGAGTTTGCAGGTGTGGTGGGATGGAGGCAGTCACTTACTCTCCACCAGCAACTTGCCATGGCATCAGAGGTCTTGTAATTCTGGTCTCCGTGTGGTTCTCCCACACCTTCACCCTGCTCTTCCCTCTGCGTGTGGATTCCAGCAACATGGCTCTTCTTTCTCTGGGGCACACCTGCAAAACCATGCCCACCTCACTACCCTTCCCATTGCCATGGCTTCTCCCTGATATCTGCATGACACATTTCTTCTGTCTTCCCAGGTGTAGATCCAATGTGACTTTCTTGGAGATGCCCTCCCTGAATGCACTATTTAAAACAGGGCAGGGCGGGGGGGAGTTGTCCTCATTACCCTGTTTTACTTACATTACAGCTCTAATTGCTAACTGAAATGAGAGTATATATTGGAGGAGGCAGGCGCTATACCAGTTCAATCGATGTTTGTTAATCAATGAATCGGGGTTGCAACCCCACATGTGTGAATTGTGGATCACAAAATCCAAAAGAGATGATGCATTGTCCCCCCAGGAGCTTCTTCAAACTCTATGCAGTCATATAGTGACAGGAAAACTTTTTTGAAAGACTTTTTCTATATCCAAGCATTTTATAAGCAGTCTAGTTAGACAGAGCCCATCGAAGAAATGACTGCCCTTTCCAGGCAGTCAACTCTACAACCTGAGGCTCTGCCCCCAAAATGAAGAGCATCTCAGTCTGCTGCTGAGCACTTGAGAATGAGCTGCCATGCTCAGTCAAGTGGCAGGTATGGAAGACCTTCAGAATGTTAAGGATGGACAAATAGTTGTCTGCCATGAGATATGCATGTCCACTCACATCCATGGTGAGAGTTTGATGTTGGCCTAGGAGGATCAGGCTAGGTCAAACTGCGCTATTAAAGAGATCTGATAAGTCATCCCTGAGCAAGAAACTATGGAGTTGAGATCTGAAGGGTGAGAAAGGGTTAACAAGGCATCTAGACAGAGGGGAAGGAGACTTCAGCCTTCCAGAGAAGGAACAGCATGTGCACATTGGGCAGAAGCAATAGGGATATGTAAGCATAGTACCACCCTGAGATCTGAGAAGGTAGGACTCTTGCTTGGACCCTATGAGGATGACCAGCTTGTCTGTTTGGCTGATTTTAGCCTTGAATATCCTACATCTGGGGAACCCCTCAGTCCTGAGCTAACAAGACATTAGATCATCTTATCCAGGCTCCTTCTCTGGTCCTCCTTCAGCTGTGCCTCTCTCAACAGAATAAGGTGTCTCCAGGGCCAAGCAGATAGGCCCATCTGCAGGTACCCCCTTCTAGATCTTGCCCAGGTATGTAGCCTCCAGAATTCCTTTCCCTAAATGTCCCAAGCTTGCTTTGAGATCTCTTGATACCTCCTCCCTAAGTCTGCCCTTCTGAGGATGGATTACATCACCAGAGTATGCATCCCTTACCCAGAGGGACAGCAAAGCACAGCTATTGGTGGAAGTTATGGTAAGTGCCTAAAAATGCAGGCTGGGGTTTCACACACTCTCACTTGAGCTTCTTGTGGTGTAGAATGAAGCCAGAGTTGGGATGGGAAAGGCAGCAGATCATAATCTTCAGTCTTGGGATGGGTTTTCCCCAAACCACCATGTACTCAGCACAGATTTCCAAGGAATCTGAAATTTCTAAATTCCTACTTAGCCTTCCAGGTCATTATAAAGGTCTATCTTTCAGAAGATACAGTGCCCATCTGGTAGCTTGCTTTATACCTTTTATATATTTAGACATGTGGTATATGGCCTTCCATTTGTATTATCATTATTATTTTTTAAAGATTTACTTATTTACCTTAGAGAGAGAGAGAATGAGAACACAAGCGTGAGGGGTAGAGGCAGGAGAGAGAATCCCAAGCAGACTCCATGCTGAGCACAGAGCCCAATACAGGGCTCGATCCCACAACCCTGAGATCACTACCTGAGCAGAAACTAAGAGTTGGCCGCTCAACCAACTAAGCCACTCAGGTGGCCCAGCTCTCCATTTGTATTATTGCCCTGATCTCCACAAATGTTATTTTTTGTGTAGGGAACTAAAAGATGGAGAAAAATGGTTCAAGATGAACGAAAGAACCAGAGGAATCATCAAAGCAATAATAATCATCATCCAATGCTTTGGTGATACTCTACCCAGATCTGACCTCATAACTGGAGAACTTATTGTCACAGTTGCCTGGAGTAGCTCTCTCTGGGAATTGCTTAAGGCTAAAGACAGCTGCCTCACCCCAAATGACAGACCCTCACCCCAATCCAGGACAATTCAAAAGGGCCCCTTGAGATCTGGAGCTCCCTGTGGGGCTAGCAGAGACCTCCTCATGACTGCTCTCCAGGCCACCTTCCTCCTCAGCCCAATCCAGTTTCCTTGCCTTTACCCCCAGGTACAGATCCTGAGATACTTCTAATAAATCTTCTTTCATGTTAACCTCTGTCTCAGAGCTGGCTTTCCTGTAAATCCACCAGCCACAATGCTTATAATTACCATTTTACTATTAGGCTCTTTCTGAGCATTTTCTGTACTTTATTTCATTTAATTCTCACAACTTTCTGATGAAGTCAGTGCTCTTGTTAATACTCATTTTTGAAATGCTGAAGCTGAAAGTTCCTCAGTGCACGTGGCTGAGTAACTGAAGATCATACAGTGAGTAGGGGAGCAGAAGCTTCCACTGTTGGCTAGCTTTTGGACTTTTCTCTAGCGATGGTAGGCACTCTTTGGATTTTGAAATTATATTTCCATTCACTATTCATTTATTTACCTTTTTTTATGGGGGGGGTTGGTCATCTGGATCCATTCAAGGTTGTAGTTTGACAAAGTCCATATAGCTATTATTCCCATAATAGATTTACAACACAAAAGACAGGACAGAGTGTTGATGACATCCAGGAGAAAAAAGAAGTGATGCAACAGGGTGTTTAAAAGGGAGGAAAACACTAACTTGCTGTGTTCTAAGTTCTAAAATGCAAGAGTCCTTGATACCCACAAGCAGCTAGTTGGTAGAAGGTTGGTGGGAAGAGCATGCTGCTCTCATGAAACAGGCACGTGGGAGGCACACGGCAGCACACCTGTTCTCAAGCTGACATCATTCCTACATGAAGTCTCTTTTTCTTTTTAGCTTCCTAATGATCTATTTAGCCAGTAACTGTTACATTTTTTTTTTTCCTTTTGTGGGGAGGGAAGGAGGCATGGGGGAATGTTCAGGTGATAACTTATGGAGGTTTCCAATGAGATGCAGTATTTGAGATGTGTTTTCATGAGTTAGTAGAGGTGAGAGTGTTTTTAGCACTCCTGTGCAAATCATGACTTCTTATTCTTGCCTCTGGGCCCTAGCTTAAGAGAGTCCCTCTGTTTGGAAGCATCTTTAATCTCACCCTGATGATTCCAACTCTTCCAAAGAAAGGGGTGATGTTAAGCTAATTCTTGAAGGCATGTTCCTTGGCACCCTGTTAGATTAACCATCCTGGTTTTGTATAGCTTATACTGCTTCCATTACACAAGTCACTGAGATAAAAGTGCAGCTAAATTTCTCAGAGCCTCACCTCCTCATCTATAAAATGGGAATGCACACTCCTGTCCTGAAGGGTAGTTGTAATTACCTTAATTACATTCTATAAATTCCTACCCAGAGTAGGAAATCTTTACTCTTTTCTTTCTGGACATACATCAAAACACTTATTTATGGAAATGTGTAAGGATGGGCTGGGAAGAAGGGTATGTCCTTCATAATCTAATCTCTTTTCCAGTTTCACCTAGGGAAAGGCTAATAACTGATTCTGTGTTGCCAAATGCCTGAATCACATCCCTACATCCCCATTTCTCTACAGATAAAAGAGCAGCCTGAGGGATACCACCTGGTTAATAACAACTTTTTTCTGATAGGGAGTTAATAAGGGCATAGCCTAATGCTCTTTTCGATGAGGAAGTCTGAGTTCTTACTGTGTTAAGGACCTGGCAACTGGGGAAGTGGGGTGGAGAAGAGGGGAGAAGAGAGGGGAGGGAAGGGGAAGGAGGGGCAAAGGCAGGCGGAAAGAGGAGATGGGAGGTGGGAGGGGAGAGGAGAGAAGAGAGATTAAAAATGAAGAATACAGGAATAAAGTTCATCCAACCAGGTCCTTCTTACCCAAGAAAGAAGCCTGGTCAGGCTGCTCCAACTGCCTCCTGGCTTCCGAGAAATCTTCACAGTTTCAAGATGTGCTACGAGTATTCATTAGAGTCTAACACTTCGTCTTAAACCTACTGACCTTGCAGAGAGGGCTCACTCTGCAATTTGATGCAGTTTGGAGGACGCTGGAAAACAATAGCTTTAGACACCAGGGAAAATGATATGCCATTCAACAAAAGCCCCCTGTCATCTGCTTTGTGATTGGAAATGAGGTGGGGAGCAGTTTCCCAAATACTGTATATTACTGAGCAGATGTATAAGAATCAAAGGGAAAATGGTTGCCAGGGAGACAAGACACTCCTGCCAACTCTGTTGCAGACTAATCATAAAATGTCTCCAGGGGGCATTTTATAGCCACAAGCACAGACAGGAACACAGCCAAGCCAGGGATCCAGATGTTGCCCTTGGAACTGGGCACCCATTTCACGGGCTGGCATCTGCCTTCTGCCAAACAGAATGTGTGTGGCCACATCTGCTCACTGCAGAAAGTTAACACACACTAAAAACGGAGGAAAGGTTGCCATAAAATAATGATTTGGCACAATGCATAGGGAAGACATTAAATATTAGATGTTAACCCTAAGCACATTTCTGCATTGCTCTTTCCTAACTCGCTGCTCACGCATCTCCTATCTCTCTGCAATTTCCATTCTGTTCACCTGAGAACAATCTTGTTTGCAAATAATACCTGAATAATTTACAATCTACCTAAGTGCCTATGACAGCAAAGGAGAAAGAAAGTTGGGACAGACTAGTTTCTCCAATTAGTCCAATAAATTACAGCTTTTACTCTACAGCTCTTAAAGAAGACATGATATACATTTGTATCTGAGACTCTGTTATTAAATTACTACCTCCGATAAAAAGAGCGGATGACAACAAGGTATTTTCCAAGTGTTTATGTTCACTTTCAGCTAGTCTCACTTAGAATGATGAGATTTTTGAGCAGTAAGTTATGCTATTTTAACATCTCAAGAACTTTATGACCAGAGAAAAGTTCAATGAGGCCTAATTTAAATGAGTGCTGTATCAGATTCTGTATATATGTCTAGCATTTTCACAGTTTACAAGTCTTTTTTCACTTATTTTGTATGTTATTCCTAACCTATCTTTAGCAGTTGGTTGGAACAGGTACTATTAATCTTGGTTTTTGTTTGTTTGTTTGTTGTTTTTAAGTTGAGGACACTGAGGCCAGAGAATTTTAATGATTTTTTGAAAGTCAAAGCAGTAAGAAGAGACTTACGATCAGACTACTGCATGGAACTGCCGACCGCAAATTTTCTTGTCCTCAGTGTTAAAAAGACCATCCTTAGATTTTAAGGAACAATGATCAAAACTTATCCACACATGAATGGCAAAATTTTAGTTGGTTGGATTGAATTAGAACTTTCTTACCTGTATTAGTTTCCAGTTGCTGTGTAACAAATTACAATCAATTTAGCAGCTTAAAACAACACCCATTTATTATCTTCCTACAACACCTGTGGGTCAGGAATCTGGGCACAGCACAGCCAAGCTGGGTTCCCTACTCAGAGCCTCACCTGGCTGCTTTCTGTTCCAGAGACTCTGAGTGTGAACTCCCTACCAACCCCCTTCGGGTTGTTGGCGGAATCCAGTCCTTCGAAGGTCTAAGTCGGATTGGGGGACTCCATCTCCTTTCTGGCTGTCAACTGGGGGCCACCTTCACCTCTTTGAGGTTGACAGAGTCCTTCTCACATGTCCCCACCATGTTCAAAGCAGCAGCGCGTCACACCCCTTGTATGCTTCCGATTTCTTTGACTCCTCTTTTCCCTCCAGAGTCTGCCATTTAAAGGTCGCATGAGATTAGATCAGGCTCAACTGGATAACCTCCATATCTTAAGGTCAACTGACCTGAGGCTTTAATTACAACAGCAAACTCCTTTCTCAGCAGTACTTAGATTGGTGTTCGATTGAATAACCAGGGTCCAAGAGTTTTGGCTGGAGAGGAGCATCATTAGAATTCTGCCAAACATACTACTCGAAATGTCCTCAGACCAACAGCATCAGCATCACCCGGGACCTTGTTAGAAAGCAGAATTTCAGGCCTCACCCCAGATCTAGTGAAGCAGTAACTTACCAAGATCACTAGGAGATTCATATGCATATTAATAGAAGTTCTTGCTTAGACTGTAGTTATTAGGGCTTTGCTTTTTTCTATTGTAGCAAACACTAAGTTGGCAGAAACAAGAAGTAGACCATTCAGTTCTTTATTCCATCTTGTGAGTGTGCCTTCTCTCCCATTCTGACATGGAGAAAGGGGGTCAGATAAGGCCAAAGGCAACTTTATGGATCATGGCCTGAGAGTGTACCCAGAGCTGTGTCCTGCTGAGCTGTGGAAGGAAAGGGATTTTTCAGAGCATTTGCAATGGAGCTTTTGATGGTTTATTACTTCTTAGCCTTTAGCATTCTTAGTGGCATTTCTTTGCTGCTGAGAGTGGACAATCTTGAGGATATTATGGAATCTTTTAGTGTTTGTTTATGGTGCATGGCTGAAATGTTTGAAACTTTAAATGAAAATAGATCCCTCTGCAGAGCAGGGATAGTAGTTAGAAGACAAAAATCAATTTTGTTTTCGATGGAGGGAATTATGCACCATCCAATTGCTACAATATGCTGCATTATTTAGACTGTATCTCACAGGGGCCAGCTTTCCATGAGTGCATATTGATTTCATGTCCACTTAGCTATAGATAGGCATGAGACCATAAGGAAGTCCAAATGCTATTGGTCAAGGGTTTTAAACATATGCTCAGCTGCCCAGTGCTGATCAACCTTACCAGGAATGTACTGAAACAACTAAAGGTACTTCCACCTGGTACCAGGATGCCCATGATGTGGCAACTCTTCAATCCTGAGCATAACGCAGGTTAACATAAAGTGGATATAATGGAAGAATGGTGAGATCAAAGTTCTACTAGGACTATTATAGCCAATGAAAAAGTGAACAGTGGCTGAGAAAAAAAAAAAAGAGAGAGGGTTCAGATCAAGAAGTGTTTGAATTTAAGATATGAATGTGTGTGTTTTTAGGTTAGAGCAATAGAGGGAGGCACTGAATGTAGGAAGAAGACACAAGACCTTTTTAACAGTTTAGAGCCAGAAATACCTAGAACGCATTTTGAAGAAGGGCTATGACTCACATAATATATTCTATGAATTCTTCTTTACTGCATTATATTAAAACTGCACCATTATCCCTGGCATACGGTAGATATACTAGGATTTCTTTCATGCTTTATATGAAGCATAATGGGAATTTCTTCTTTGATTTCTGCTTTTATCTATAATGGTAATGTGTCCAAAACTAAAATAGGAATGCCTCTCTAATATTAATGGTGCTATATTAGTGGGCTAATATTGTTACATTTAACAAGCATGTCTTAAATGACAGACACCTCTCTGCCAGATGCCATTCAAGGTGCTATGAATACAAAAATGAATATGTCTTTGTTTCAAGAAGCTAGCTGTCTACAGAAAATTATAAGATAATTTGATATGAGTACTCAGAGGCACATGAAAATTGTTGTGACCACAAAGAGGGAATGGCCAAATATGGGAGACTAGGTAGAGGTAGTAAGTCTTCAAAGAGATGAGGACATTTTGATGTGCCTTAAAGGACAACAAAAACTCATCCAACAGAGTAGAAGAGGGACTGTGCAAAGTAAAATAAGTAGGTTATTATTTTTTAGACACTTAAAAATAAGTATATTGGTGTGGATGAGTTGTAGAAATTCTATACGTCGGTGAGCAGATGTAAACACCCGTTTTATAAGGAGGGCAATCAGGAAAAAAATAACAAAAAATAAAATACTGTATTGTAATGTCAGAAAAATTACTTTGTAGATTCTAATATTGTGTAAGTACTCTGCTCATTGTCTCAGGATTGCCGCCTCCCCCATCCTGTTGGGATGTAGCAAGCAGTATTATCCACATTTTACAGATGCAAAAGTGGAGGTAAAATGACTTGGTCAGGCTTTTAGAGCAAGAAAATGTTAGAAAGTCTAAGACTGCCATTTCTACTATAATCAAAGACCTTCCACAAAATGAAATTCTCCACTCCACATTTTTCTGGTTATTGTTTTCCTGTTAATTCTCAACCTTTCAAACCTGGATGCAAGAATTAATAAATGTGGAGCTGGGGCGCCTGGGTGGCTCAGTTGTTAAGCGTCTGCCTTTGGCTCAGGTCATGATCCCAGGCTCCCTGCTCCGTGGGGAGCTTGCTTCTCCCTTTCCCTCCGCCACTCCCCCTGCTTGTGCACTCACTCTCTCTCAAAAAATAACTAAATGAAATCCTTAGGAAAAAAAAAAGGATTAATAAAGGTGGAGCACAGAGCACAGTGTGTGCCCCCAGAAATCAATTGATGGATGTAAGATTCTTTTTCTTCTTCCTTCTGAGGCGCTACATTGTCACTACTTTTCAAATAAACACTCCACTTGTTAAGCTGTGATACCATCAACACCTGTGCTCCATGCCTTGCCCACTGACCAGCTTCCTCCACTCTGGATCTCCAAATCAGTCATCCTTAAGAAATACCTTCATCAGGGCCGCCTGGGTGGCTCAGTCTGTTAAGCCTCTGCCTTCAGCTCAGGTAATGATCCCAGGGTCCTGGGATCGAGCCCCATCGGGCTCCCGGCTCCGTGGGAAGCCTGCTTCTCCCTCTCCAACTTCCCTTGCTTCTGTTCCCTCTCTCACTGCGTCTCTCTGTCAAATAAATAAATAAAACCTTAAAAAAAATGCCTTCATCCGTCCTTTGTTGGAAAATCTATGTGGGTTTATTAATAATAATAACTAATGTTTATGAGAACATAATGTGTAGCAACCTCTGGGCTGACCATTTTGCATATATTATCTTAATTAATATTAAAAATAATCCTTAAAAAGTGGGCACTCTTATCATCCCTCCCTTTAGGTAAGGTGTCAAAGCCAGAGTGACAAGGTTAAAATTATTTACACAATATAAAGAGGCAGGGTCCTGATTCATACCAGTCTACTTGCAGTACACATGCTCTTAACCCCTAAGCTTATGCTGCCTCCTGCAGCAAGCTGATGGCCAAAAAGGTAAAAATAAATATTTATTGGATATGCAGAGTAGATATAACACAGGTGAGGAGCTGTAAACTTTGTCTTTTCTGATTTGGGATCTGGGCCAGGGAAGACAGAAGTACATCCACTGAAAATGAAACTTTTTGCAATTTGGAAAAACTGCAGAACATTTCCCAAATAAAACTATTTACTTTTTTCCTGTTTCCTCCCTTTCTCCCTCTCGTCTGCCCATCCATCCTTCCTTCCTTCCTTTTAATTTAAAATTAGAAGCTCAGAATCAATTGCTTTACTTTCCTTGGCTAGGGTCATTTTAGAGAACAGGCATCATCATCTCCATCAGCAGCAGCAAATATGATCATTAGGCTGTAAATTGCCCTTATATTCATGGTCGTTTCTCAGTGCAGTTGGATTTAAACTTGGTTATTACATTACAAAATGGAATGTGTTAAGTTTGCTCAAGTTCAGCTCTGGAATTTACGTCGGAGTGCTATGATTATACAGTATTTGGACTAAAGCTAAAATTGACATTTTCTTAGCATATATAAAGATTAGATTAAACTATTTCCCAAAATAAAGACTAAGAAAATCCCAATCAGCTTAAAGGTCCAAGAATAGACTTCTGACGTCACATGCAAAACTTACTATACATGCAGCAGCTCCAATGTCTAACTCAAAGCCTCAGCAAATGCTGTCCAGTGATTAGATTTGGTGCCAAAATCTATCGGTCGCAAATGGAAATGTTCACGGCTGGTAGATACTCAGCAATATGGACCTCAGAGTTGTTTAAGGTAGACACAAAGAGGTGACTTCTTGCTGTAGCAATTATCTGATCCTGTTCTGCTATTTCTTACTTCTGTCAATTTTAAATTTATATGTAAACTTAAAATTCCATCAATTACCAAAAAAAAAAAAAAAAACTCCATCCATTACAATGTCACTTCCATAACAGCATGATATGGTATAATGGTGTCCTGGTTTTCACATGCTTGTTGAAATGCAGATTCCTGGGTCATTCCCCCCCCCCAAGAGATTCTATAGTTCTGGAGACTCATCTCCAGATAAGTCATCCCAGCCAGGGATGTCCCATGAATGACACCCCCTAAATATGTGCAAATGCATTCCTAGCCAGCCAGGAGTCTAGACCCACTAGTGACAGCTGATCCATGAACAACATTTTGAGAAACATATGTCAGGAAAGAACAATGGCTTCGCAGTCAAAATGACTGGGGTCTGAATCCCAGATTCTGCCAATCAAGGACTCCAGGAATTGGAGAAATTCTCTTAATCCCTGGCAACTTCTTCATTATGATTTCTTCATAATAGAGATAAGAATATTTATCTGCCAGGGCACCTGGGTGGCTCAGTTGGTTAAGTGTCTGCTTTCAGCTCAGGTCATTATCTCAGGGTCCTGGGATCGAGCCCCGCATTGAGCTCCCTGCTCAGCAGGCCAGCTTTTCCCTCTGCCTGCAGCTCCCCCTGCTTTTGCTCTCTCTCTCTCTCTGTCAAATAAATAAATAAAGCCTTTAAAAAAAGAATATTTATCGGCCAGGATTGTTTTAAGGATGAAAGCAAATGCATGTTAATCACCTTGTGTTGTGTTTATGTAAATACTCAATAAAACAGTTTAGTTAGTAAATACTCAATAAAACAGTTTATTTAAAATGATAGGTTAAAAAGGTAAAAAGACGGGGACGGTCACAAAAACAGCCAAATTCTACAGTGCATAGTAACACCCTCTCCCGTCTAGGAAAAAAGAATGCGTCCCATCTCTACTGACCGCCTTCCCAACCCAAACACACATACACGTACATAAACACGCTTTCAAACTGTGTTTTAACTTCCAACAGGCCATGAATTCCCCACTCTGTTAGAAATAAAGAGACCTTTCTAACAAGTTCAAATTCCATAGACATCCACATAATATGAGTTAAAATGCAGTGTTGGTTGACTGAGAAACCTTAACATGCTCGTGGATTATTGGATCCTTTTTCTAATCCCGCTTCTAACAACCAGCTCTACGTAATCTACTCACACCCATCCTCCCCTTGACCCAGAGGCTGTGATTCCATAACCGAAACTACACCTTAAAAAAATTAAGTACAGGTTTTGAAAAAAGAAACTAAAGGACTAATTCCTCCACTTTATGATTTTTTAAATGAGAGTTAATTACCATGACTAATTCACTTAATTGATTTAATTTCATACAACAAATATTAAGAGTTGTCTATTAGCCAAAATCAATGCTAGTGGTCCGTATGTACCAAAGGGAATAACAAAACATGGTCCCTGTTCTCTTTGAAATCTGACTAGGAGGGGATGCTACATTAAGCATATTTTAACATATTTACAGTAAAGAGGAAAAAAAGAAAAAAAAAAAAAAAAAGAAAGAAAGCAAGCCTCATTTAAAATGGGAGTTGAGAATCCCTGGAGGGTGAGCTCTCAGGCCTACCACCAGCGGTAGGAAGCATACCTCCCTTCCCCCGGCCAGAGGACGCTTGCTTTACATACCCCAGCGGAAGGAAGGAAGAATTGCCCTGTGCAACAGTTTAGCCAATAACAACTCAGCAAAACAGCCCTGCCCAGCTTCTTCCTTTCCCCCAGAGAAGCAAGCCCCTCTCTTCTGTTCTCTGGACTTGTTATGGTTCACCATAGTTTGCCTGTCCTGAATTGCAATTCCTCTGCTATTCCCAAATAAACTCATTTTGCTGGTAAAAGAACTGGCTTTTTTGTTTTTTAATGTCCACATTACCTAATTAAATATATTCACCATCATTGTAGCAAATTAATGCAGGATTTCAGGGGTGTATAAAACAGGAAGAACATACATACTTTAGGAATGTTGACAGCAGGACCTTTCATGAAATGATAAGATGAAGAAGAGTTAGGGATCCCCTAAGAGTATTGTTTTTTGGAAAGCACATTTCATAGTAACCACTGAAATTTCTTCTTGTTGAGAGAATGACAAAGAATATGCCATGCAAATATTTCTGGATTGCCTTTAATCTCAGATTTATAGTCCCAACTCTATAAGCAAGGTAGAGGAGAAGAAAAAAAGAAAAAAATCTATGCATGTGTGTATATCTGTAAATACCTGAATATCTACATTTTTATGTTTATTCATTTATATAGCACAAATTATTATAAACATATGCCATAAATATATAATGATATATGCAAAAGATAGGTATAAAATATTTAGAAAACTGATTTTCAAACATTTTGGTCTTTCAGGGATCATTCTGTATTAAGAAACCATGCTTCAGTCTCTTTGAATTTAAAAAGGTCATTAATCCAAATGCTAATTTAATCAATATTATATTTTTAAAAACTATAAAAAGTAAATTAATATCAGGTAAGCAGATTCATTGCACTCTAAGCTTTCAGAATGTGCCTAGTGTCAGCACATTTCTATGAGAAATGACTCCTATTTATGCCAAGCAGAACTCGCTTATGAAAACTCACTTTCTTCATTGTTTATACTTTGATTCATTGTGAAGGCTAAGATAAATATGAATACTCTTACAATTTTTGGTTTGTCTACTTTCCAAGTGCTTATCATTTTTTTAACACCTGTGGCTAAATGTAGACAAAACAGAATTTGGTGTAAGCAGATGTCTTTTAATATGAATTTTTCCAGAACATTAGGCTCTAAGTAGCTTATTTTTTCTGCAAACAACACTTTCATTTATTTAAAAAGTAGGAAGTATGTTTAATGGTGCATGTGTATAGACACAAACTTACATAAGTAGACACACACGCATGTAGTAACTATCTACACAGACACACACAAATTCACAGGCAGACACACATACACAAAGGCAAATATGGGCACAGAGGCACACATATGTCTACACAGGCACGAATACATATGGATTAAAAAAATACACACATATAGACATGCACACATCATGCACACATTGACACAAACACATACACATATACAGACAGATACACACAGATCTGTATATACAGACACAACCTCACACATACAGACACATATGCACACAGATACACATCTATGTGCCCAGACACAGCTCATGTACACAAACTCATGCATATGCCAATACACAGGAACATATATACATACTCATGGATACATATAGACACAAACTCATGCATGCAGACACACAGACACTTATACACACATACACACCCACACATATGAAAATCTGCCATTTGCCTTTGGAATTGAACAGAATTGTTTGGAATGAAAGGAGAAAAGCTGGACAGGATGCTTCATTTAAAAAGAAGGATACAAGAGAAAAAGCAGAATAAAGAAAAAAGGAAAATGAAAAAATATGAAATCATTACAAATATAAAAAAAGATACTACTCCTTCCTCTCTGATAAATAAGTAACTTTAGTTAAGCATTCAATAAATGTTTCCTGAGCACCTATGTGACAGGTCCTGTATAAATGCCATAGTTCACATGAAGCATGCATCATAGTGACAGAGATGAGTATATGAGTCTTTGCTTCATTTTCTTAATACATTGCCCCTTTATTGCAGAATTGTGGGAATACCATGATGTGTCTGTAGGCTTGCAAAATTTGCCACCCCAAAACATGTCTCTTTGGCAGGTGGATTATTTGAGGCTGATTCTTTTTAAGAAACAGAAGGCTCAGAAATAATCTTTGACCCTTCTCCTAACTGCCTGAAAGAATATAGATGGAGGACCTGTTCCAAGAAGGGCGCTATTACCACAGGTAACTACATTATAATATGAACTGTGGGTGGTATATAAGGAGGAATTCAGCACAGTCTCTTTGTTAAAATTCCTCTCCATGCCCTATTGTTTCTGTATGACCCAGTGAACATTTGTTTACTAAATATTTACTCTTTCTCATCTTCCTGCAAATTGTCTTCCTTCCTTTGGAGTCTCAAACTGCTACTCACTTCTCTGTAGCTCAGGACGGCATATAAGCTTCAATTGCCTGGCTGCCTATGAGTCTCATATTCTTACAGAGCACCCGTATGTATGTAGTTAAGTTTGATTTTTCTCCTGTTAATCTCTTTCATGTCAATTTAATTCTTAGACCAACCAAAAGAATCTTGAGGGTAGAGTAAAATTTCTTCCTTCCCAACATGTCCTTAACGTTCAGAGGAGGTTAATAATGTTAGAGAAGACAAGATATGCCCCATAAGCCCTTCTTCTCCACCTCAGGCTTTTTTTCCAACTCAAAAGACAAACACAGTATCTTGAGAAACTGCAAAACACCTCTCTTCTCAGTCTGACTGTTCTCTCCCTGTATTCCCTCCTATCATTGCCATTTGAATTGTTTTGTGGCCTTGTTTTATGTGGGTGTCTGTATTTGTGTTTCTTTTTATTTTATTGTATTTTGTTTTCCTGATGCAATATTCGAAAGGAGAAGTTTAATATATTTGGTAGATATATGGAGATGTCAAAGTCATAATGTAGCATTAAACAAGAATATACAGATCACTACAATATGCTAATGAGGAGGACAGATTAAAAAGCACAGCAGAGTTCATTGACATCTGTTGGATTTTCCTTCTTCCCCTGCTTTACAGAGTATGGGATCTGAGTTCAAGAAGACTGAATGGCAAATTAGTTTTATAGAAGGCTGGATTATGGATTCTGCTACTCAACAACGTAAATTCCATTCAATTCTCTAACCACCAAACTGCACACACTCATAAGTCCTCACTTGAACATGGGGACAATAATTAACTTCTAACAGTAAGTGCTATAAGACTACAGTGATCTGAAAATACATATTGGATCAAATAGGATTTTTACTATAAAACATTTATCAACAATACCTGGCATTTGAAGCTCTAAACAAAGTTTAAAAAAAAAACTTTAATAATATAAATAATATTTTCCCTATAAACCTTAGGGTTTACAAATTCTTCTAGAATATTCTTTGGTTATCTATCTTTTATTTTAAGGTAAAAAATCTAGGAGTAAATGTGTAAAGGTACTTCTTTTCCATCTCTTTCCTTACAGGAAGTTTTGCCACTGTATTTACACATATCACACACACACACACACACACACACACACAAATATACCTCATTCTACTTTTCAGTATCAAGAGGATTCTCCTTCAACAGAAAGGGAGCAGAATTGGCCACCCCAAAATATGCTTTTTGGCATAATAATTATTTTAGGCTGGTTATTTTTAAGAAAGAGCAGACAACAGGAAATCTCCATTTGTAAGAGGCTCCCTCTCTGTATCAGGAAAAGGAAGATGACTATGTCTCTAGAAACTGTTATCAATGGAGAAGGCAGTGACTTAAATCTGCATAACAATCATATCTTTGATTACTGTGCTTTTCCTAAAAACCTCCCATAACTGGCTTCCCTGTCCCACATCATCTTCCTCTATCTTTAGGCAGAGGAGTATTTAAGATGATGGCTTGGACCACTGGGGGAGTTACTCAGTTTTCTTGGGTCTCTCCCAGGTACACAGGATGTATACATGTTACTGAACTTCAGTTTGTTGTTTTCATGTTAATCCATCTTTTATCACAGAGAAGCCTCAGCCAAGAACCTGGAAGGGTAAAGGGAAAATTATTTTTCCTCCCCTACACAACCAATATTAATTAAGTGCTGACAGTGTTCCAGACACTTACCTTCTGAGGTTGTTCTGTCTATTAATTGAGAAAAGACATATGCATTCTCATGCTGATCTAACAGGTGGAAAACTGAAGTGCAGAGAAATTATTTTGTGGTATCTCCCTCCTACCTATCTAATCTCCTTTCATCATAATTTATCCCCAATCCTGTTTCTTGCCCCAACTCCCACACACACATACTCACACACTGTATCCACCTGCCCTTCTGACTTACTCGTATAGTCTCTAGAGAGAATGTGAGAAATTGTAAATGACTCTTTGGTCTGTCTTAAGTTTCCTGCAGCTTGAAATTTTCCCACTAATTAAGTCTTCATGTCTCAGCTGAAATGCCTAAAATGCTTCCACTTCTGTGAAAGTCTCTCTGACTAATATAGGCAAGTTTGGGTTCTCCATCTCCTGATGATATTCTTCCTTATTATAATTCTGCCTATTATTCAAATTTATCTTCTTATAGAAATGGTTTGTAACCATTATTGTCCTCCCCAGTAGACTAAATATTTTTTTAAAAAGATTTTATTTATTTATTTATTTAATTGACAGAGAGAGAGAGAGAGAGAGAGAGAGAACACAAGCAGGGGGAGTGGGAGAGGGAGAAGCAGGCTTCCCGCTGAGCAGGGAGCCCGATGTGGGGCTCGATCCCAGGACCTTGGAACCATGACCTGAGCCGAAGGCAGTCGCCTAACCAACTGAGCCACCCAGGGGCCCCCATACCAAACATCTTGAAATCAAGGGCATATCATAATATATACTTAATTCATATTATAAATGAACCAACGGTATACCCGGTCATGGAAGTATAAGTAAAGTTTAAAGTGTTTTGTTGTTGTTGTTGTTTTAATAAACATATCACAGTGACCTTGATATCGCATATTTAGGTTAGCTTCTTCCTTTTCAACTGTTGCTTTCTCTCTATTAAAAGGGAACTGCTGTTAGGAAAAGAAAGAGCCCCTCGTCTCATAATAATTCTCCACATGCTGGAGGAGCTTGTGATAAGGTCCTGGATCACATGTAATGTTGTTGACCTTTACTGACTCTATTCTGAACATCCACAGGAATTGTCTATAGAATTACAGTAACTCAAAATAGAATTCTGTTCATTTAGTTCCAACATACATTTTGAGAGGCTAGTAGTAGTAGTATTTAATTTGTCATTTTCTTGCTTTCCTTCCTAAATAATGATTGCTTACTTGTGTTAGTGCATAAATAAATAGAATTATTAGAGGGTAAAATGACATCTCTTTCCGTTTCTTGCCTAAGCCCTAATAAATCCTGAACTACAGCTTTAAATTTAATTTATTGTTTTGATATTATTAGGAGACATAAATTGAATCACTGATAAGCTTATAATGATTCTTTATTCAGTGTTGATATCTTGATAACTATATATTCAGGGAAATCAGGTTACACCTGACTAGGGTAAACTTATAACCCAAGATGGGTCAATAACTTGCCCCCAGCTCCAGAGATGGTCAAACTACTGCCATAAAACTCTAGTCAGGAATCATGGCCCATTCTCCCCGGGGTAGAAAAGCCTCTCTATCGTAGGGCAAAATGCTCCCCTCTCTGCATCTGCTGCAGAGAGAGACTAAAGCTAAAAACTGGGGAAGAGTGTGAGGAGAAAGCAGCGAAAGAAATACGAGAATGACAAAGTTGTTGTTTTGGCATGGCTAATGTCCTTTCTTAGGTAATGCTAAAATAAAGAACACAATTCCCCTTTTTTGGTCATCGTGGCAGAAACCAAACTCCATCTAGCACTTTATTGGGCAGAGTGTGGTCTTTGGACCAAGAGCAGTGACATCACTTGGGAGGTCTCTCAGGAAGAGCTTGGGCTCTCAGGCTCCACTTCAAACCTGCTAAACCAGAACCTGCATTTAAAAGAAAATCCCCAGGAGTTGTATGTGCACAGGAAAGACTGAGAAACACAGATGGAGCTACATTGTTTCCCTGTTCTCTGTGTTCAATTCACACTGGCCTTTTTTTCAATCTTCCACAACCAATTCCAACCACAGGGATTTTGCAAATACTGTTTTCCCTGCCTTGAAAACTCTCTTCTGTTCCTTTTCTCCTGGTTAATTTACCTCTAAACTTTAGATCTCAATTCAAGTGTCATTTTGTCCAGGCATCTTTCTGAACAGGTTAAAGTCCCCATTATATGTGTTCATATTATGGGAGCCTTTCAGGTAAATGTGTTGCATAATAAGCTTCATGATTCTGAGGGAAGAATATGCCACCCCAAAATAGGCCACTGTGGCGTATTGATTATTCTGACTTAAAGTTACTTAAGAAACAGCCAACGCCAGAAACACACTCTGACCCTCCTTTGACCTCCAGGAAGCAGAAAATAAATCTCCCATGTGAAAAGTACCCTCCCTGTATGGGAAGGAGGAAAGACATCCTTATCACCAGAGTAGGGAACTTCAGGAGCAAGAAGGACAAACTGTTACTGTTTCACTAATTTACTACCCCAAGTGCAAAGCTTTCTGTCTTTTCAATTCGTCACATATTTATGGTTTCTTTGTCTAAAAGGTATAAAAGCTGCCTGCACTGGTCACTTCTTTGAGTCCCATATTTTTATGAGCTCTCACATAAACAAAATTAAATTTGTTTTTCTCCTGTTAATCTGTCTTATGCCAATTTAATTAGTAGACCAGCCAAAAAAACTCAGAAGGGAAGAAAGGGAAAGTTTTCCTCCCTTTCAATTCATTAATAATGGATATTTTTTTCTTACCATTGTATTCTTAGTACCTAGATTGTTGCATACTACATTTTCAGTATACACTTGTTGAATGAATGAATGTATAGATGAATGATGAATTCTACAGACAAATAAGCTGAAGCCCAGAAAAGTTGGCTGATTAACCTAATCACCAAAAAAGTGGTAGATCTGAGTTTATAACCCAGGTTATTGCCCTTATGTCTCAGAATGGTATCTTTGAATTCTCCTTATTTCCCCTACAGTTTGTTCACCTAACTGAGAACATTAGAAACAAACAGATGCCAGATGGAAAATAAAAGTCCAACCTTGAAAATTCATGAAAATGAGAAGAACTTCTTTGTAAAGCACCCTCTTTTCTTTAATCAGAAGGACTATCAAATACCCTGCTGCTGAATGGGTAGCTTGGCTGATTCAAGTATATCCATTATCAAGTGATGACACTTCTGTTTGGATGCCAAGTTCTTTGGCTGCAGAAAAAATAAAATGCCATGATCAAAGTGAGACTGCAGTGGCTGATCAGCTTTGGACCAAGTGGCAAGTAGGAAGTCCCCAGCAAGTGGGAACCCAGATAATCATCTGATATGTGTTCCCTCCGTGGTAGACCTCTCAGATACAGAATGAGTACTATTTATCAAAATAAACTTTATGGCATTTCTATTTGGGGTGCAGTGCAGTCCTTATGACTGGAAGATTTTTATCAGCAGAGCCGTGTAGGGAAGGGCTCATGGAAACGTAAAGCAATCATTATTCTGGCATGCCTTGGCATACAGTGGATGCAAAGAGATGAAGGTTCTGTTTGCTATTTATTTAATTCTTTAGTTAGTTATTTCTGCAGCTCATCTGAACAACTTCTTTTTTTTTAAGATTTTATTTATGTATTTATTTGACAGAGAGAGAGAGCAGCAGAGGGAGAAAGAGAAGCAGACTCCCGACTGAGCAGGGAGTCTGATGTGGGGCTTGATCCCAGGACCCTGAGATCATGACCTGAGCCGAACGCAGGCGCTTAACTGACTGAGCCACCCAGGTGCCCCTGAACAACTTCTATACTGTAAAACTTACCAACTGGCCCTGCATCCTCAAAATTCACCTCTTATGAATTATTTCTAAGCATCCCTACACTTATTATAACTAATATCCCAGACAATTTCTCCTTGCCCACCTTAGATCCCCATTTCCTGAAGTGTTCTTTGTTGTCCTAGCTTCTGAACTTCTATTTTGTATCACAGTAATAGCCCTGTGGTTTTGTTTCTTTTGAACTTGGATGTTGGGCCACTAATACTGTTCTCAAAAGCTTTGTTTAGGTATAACTAAATTTCTGTCGTTCTTGAACTAATTTATTCAAATATTTACTTTGTGCACACAAGATCCTACATGCTGCTAGATGCTGGAAAATAAAACACAGCACTCTTGCTCATGTGCAGTAATTAAATGGTATTCAGTATACATTATTACTTAATTAGTACAATGAGATATTTCTGTGGAGACACAGATTGCCCCTGGATATGTTGAAGACCTCAGAAGACCCATGTCCAAACCAAGACCTGGCTGGGCACCAGTCTCCTTCCTTTGGGTTTGTCCCCATGCCAGTGGTCTTAAACTTTTAGGCAACACATTAGGTCCACCTGGGTCCTCCCCTTTCCACCCTTTGCTTACCTCTACTCATACGTCTACAGAAACAGAAAATTACAAAGTCCCGCTCTGTAACTTCCCCCCAGACATTAAATACCCTGATGGAAGTGACTGTTCTCAGTTCATCTGTATAACACTGCTACCTAACACCGTGTCTTCCATTCAGAGGCACTCAGTAAATGCCGAACTCACTGGCTCATTTGATAAATGCAAAACAAGCTTTAAGTGTCATTTTCTTCAAATGGAACTCAAAATAGGATTAACTTTGTCATCCCTCAGAAACGAAGCCATTTCCAATCTGCCTTCAGTGAAGGAGAAGAGGAAGAAAAAGAAAGATTTTGCAAATTACAATAACCTGACAGCTGCTTGCTAAACAATACCACATTAATTTTCAACATTCTACACATGGCTGCGTGGAAGATCCCTTAATCCCAGGTCCCATTTTATGTTTGCCTCATTGTTTCTGTCCCCTCATTGTATCACTTGCAGAAATCACCAGTGGCTATGCACGCTCTTAAACCTTATTATTGCCAGAGAAGTCCTAGACTAGGTTAATGCAGATCTGCTTCCCAGAGGTATGTTAAAATGGATTTAAGTTCTTTATTTTGAGTGACTGACTTTGAGAAATCCCTGTCTTTATCAGTTACTACCAGAGAAACAGAACTTTTCAGGAGTGACAGTAAACTAACCACATAGTCCTGAGTTCTACGGGAATAATACCTTTTAAAGGGATTGAGATTAATTTGGCCATTTATGAGGAGGCATAATCAGATGACCCTGTGTGTTGGGGCCAATGAGACACTGTGTCAGGAGTTTAATTGACTGGCTCCTAAAGACCTGTATTTGGGGAACTTTTCTGAGTGAATTCTCCAAGCTTTACTCATGCCACTATGATTCTTTTGTTCTTGGCTTACTGTTTCCAACAAGTGATTACCCTCAGAAGAAAGAGAAGGGAGAGTCTAGAAGGGGCTCTTTGCTTTTCAAAAAACCCAACTGCTTTATCTTATTTTTAAAAACCTAATAACTGGCTTAGGAAAACTAAAGATACCTTCCAAATACAGAATACGAGTGGCACAAAATACAGTCTAACAGAAGAGGAATGGTCATTGCAATGGAGCCAGCATTTTGGGGAGTAAAATGTTGCTTGATATGCTCATTCTCGTCCAATCGCCTCATTGTTTCTGTCCCCTCATTGTATCACTTGCAGAAATCACTCAGAAAAGTTCCCCAAATACAGGTCTTTAGGAGCCAGTAAATTAAACTCCTGACACAGTGTCTCATTGGCCCCAACACACAGGGTCATCTGATTATGCCTCCTTATTTATAAGGGGATTAGGACAATTCATATCTTTTGATATACAAAGCTATTTTTATGATTTGCTTATTTTGGCTCTTTCAAAAAATTCAGATATCAATAGGCATTTCAGAAACCACTGACAGAGCATATCAGGAGTCCCATTTCTAGGAATAATGATGTAGGTTGGGAAATTATGGGCTAGAAAGAACATTCTCATAGCACACTCCACGCAAAAGCTAAATGGTACCTTAAAGTCCTTAGAAAAGTCTCCTTTTGGGGACTAATTAAGCATCAGAATGCAACTGGTTTCAAGAAGCATGGCAAGACATGGAGATGGCAAAAGTGAGCAATGAGCCATGCGTCTTATCAGGCCATTCACTGAGATGTTGTGATTTTCCCAGTCTTATTAAGGTCACTCTTCATCAGTGCTCAAAATAATAAGGAAGGGTACAAGAAAATCTTTTGATCATTCATTCAAATTTTGAGTACAGGACAAAATGAAACAAGAAGGAATAAGATCAGTCAAAATGTGACTATTCCTGTAAGAGAAAAGAGCAAAAATTATAAAATGAAAGGAGGAAACAATGATCAAGATCCCTTTTTTGTAAGACACCTGGCTGGGTCAGTCGGAAGAGTGTGCAACTCTTGATCTCAGGGTTATGAGTATGAGCGCCACACTGGGTGTAAAGATTACTTAAATAAATTTTTTCTTAAAAAGGTCCCTCTTTTCATGTGCATGTACTAATCAGTAAAATTGTAGCTTGTAACTTGTAGTTCAAAAATACACAGGGGCTGGAGGGGGAAAAGATGGCGGAGGAGTAGGGGACCCTATTCCAACTGGTCCCAAGAATTGAGCTGGATATCTACCAGACCACTCTGAGCACCCACGAAATCAGCCTGATATGTAAAAAGATAGATCTGGATCTCTACAAATAGAATATTGCAGGTGGTTGGTTTCGAGGTACAAAGCGGGAAGCTGTGATTCCGCAGGCAGATTTCAAAAGATAAACGGCAGCGGGAGGGAGCCTGGCTGTGGGGATCCTACACCTCCAGTGAGCGACAGCCTCGAGTGCTGGGGCCGGGGCACAGATTCACAGACTGGTAGTGGCTGGGAAAGGACTTTAGGGCAGCTCCCCGGATGGAAACCTGGAGCGGCGTGGTGGTGTGTGTGAACTGGGAGCAGCTGGCAGTTTTAGAAGCACAAAGGGCAGAGATGTGCCCTAACCTGGAGGCAAAACTGGGAGCCCTGTGGAGGGGCGCACAACCCAGAATGCTTCAGTTTATAGCAGCACAGAAAGAAACGGGGATACTGTGGCCTGGAGAGCTCACTGAAGAATAGACTGCGATCTCTCTGCTCTGAGGCAGAGGGTTGGAAATGTTCTCTTCTTCTCTGACTCTTGGAAGAGACGTGGAAAGCTGCAGGGAAAGCTGCCAGAGAACAAAAGCCCCAAAAAACTGGTTCCCACTGAGCCCATCCCCCACCACCAGGGAGCGGGGCAACTCTGTCCAAACAGGGTTGCCTGAGTAACAGCGCAGCAGGCCCCTCCCCCAGAAGACAGGCTGGGAAAACAAGAGGCCAGCAACCCTAAGGTCCCTAGAAAATAGGTGCATCTTGCTTAGGTTATGGTCAATAATTTGGACTCTATACATTCCCTCAACGACCCCTCAACAGAATGACTAGAGGAAGAACCCCCAAAATAGAAAAGACTCAGAGATTATGACTTATGCTGCAGATTTACAAATGGATGCAGATATAAACAAGATGTCGGAGATGGAATTCAGGCTAGCAATTGTGAAGACAATAGCTAGAATGGAGAAATCAATCAATGGCAACATAGAGTCCCTAAGGGCAGAAATGAAAGCTGAATTGGTAGAACTTAAAAATGCTATCAATGAGATCCAGTCTAATCTAGATAACCTAATAGCTGGGTAAGTGAGGCAGAAGAATGAATTAGTGACCTGGAAGACAATTTAACAGATAAAAAGGGAAAAGAGGAGGCCAGGGAAAAACAACTCAGAATCCATGAAAATAGAATCAGAGAAATAAGTGACACCATGAAGTTCCAATGTCAGAATTATTGGAATCCCAGAGGGAGTGGAGAGAGAGAGAGAGGACTAGAAGATATATTTGAGCAAATCGTAGCTGAGAACTTCCCTAATTTGGGGAATGAAACAAACATTCGTGTCCTAGAGGCAGAGAGGACCCCTCCCAAGATCAAGGAAAACAGGCCAACACCCCGGCATGTAATAGTAAAACTCGCAAATCTTAGAACCAAGGAAACCATCTTAAGGGCAGTTAGGGGGAAGAGATTCCTTATGTACAGAGGGAGGAACATCAGAATGTCAGACCTATCCACAGAGACCTGGCATGCCAGAAAGGGCTGGCAAGACATATTCAGGGTACTAAACGACAAGAACATGCAGCCAAGAATACTTTATCTGGCAAGGCTGTCATTTAGAATGGATGGAGAGATGCAGAGCTTCCACGACCGGCAGAAATGGAAAGAGTATGTAACCACTAAGCGGGCCCTGCAAGAAATATGAAGGGGGGTTCTATAAAAGGAGAAAGACCCCAAGAGTGATATACAACAGAAATTTACAGGGACAATCTATAAAAACAACGTCTTCACAGGCAACATGATGACAATTAATTCATATCTTTCAATAATCACTCTCAGCGTGAATGGCATAAATGCTCCCATAAAATGGCACAGGGTTGCACATTGGATAAAAAGACAGGACCCATCCATATGCTGTCTACAAGAGATTCCTTTTGAACCTAAAGATACATCCAGACTGAAAGTGAAGGGATGGAGATCCATCTTCCATGCCAGCGGACCTCAAAAGAAAGCTGGAATAGCAATTCTTATATCAGACAAATTAGATTTTAAACTAAAGTCTGTAGTTAGAGACACAGAAGGACACTATATCATTCTTAAAGGGGCTATCCAACAAGAAGATCTAACAATTGTAAATATCCAAGCCCCCAACATGGGAGCTGCCATCCACATAAGCCAACTGTTAACCAGAATAAAGAGTCATACTGATAACAATTCGTTAATTGTAGGAGACTTCAATACTCCACTCTCAACAATGGACACATCATCTAAGCAGAAAATCAACAAAGAAAAAAGAGTTTTGAATGATACACTGGACCAGATGGACCCCATAGATATATACAGAACATTCCACCCTAAAACAACAGAATACTCATTCTTCTTGAGCGCATATGGAACTTTCTCCAGAAGAGACCACATACTGGGTCACAGATCAGTCTCAACTGATACCAAAAGATTGAGATTATTCCCTGCATATTCTCAGACCATAATGCTTTAAAACTGGAACTCAATCACAAGAGAAAATTTGGCAGAAATTCAAACACTTGGAAGCTAAAGACCACACTGCTCAAGAATGTTTGGGTCAACCAGGAAATCAAAGAAGAACTTAAACGATTCACGGAAACCAATGAGAATGAAAACACATCTATCCAAAACCTATGGGATATTGCAAAGGCGGTCCTAAGGGGGAAATACATAGCCATCCAAGCCTCACTCAAAAAAATAGAAAAATCCCGAATTCACCAACTAACTCTACACCTTAAAGAACTAGAGAAAAAGCAACAAATGATGCCTAAGCCATGCAGTAGAAGAGAAATAATTAAGATTAGAGCAGAGATCAATGAATTAGAAACCAGAAACACAGTAGATCAGATCAACAAAACTGGAAGTTGATTCTTTGAAAGAATTAATAAGATTGATAAACCACTGGCCAGACTTATCCAAAAGAAAAGAGAAAGGACCCAAATTAATAAAATTATGAATGAAAGGTGAGAGATAATGACTAACATCAAGGAAATAGAAACAATTATTAGAAATTATTATCAACAACTATATGCCAATAAACTGAGCAGTCTGGATGAAATGGATGCCTTCCTGGAAACCTATAAGCTGCCAAGACTGAAACAGGAAGAAACTGACAACCTGAATAGGCCAATAACCAGTAATGAGATTGAAGCAATGATCAAAACAACAAAAACAACAGTCCAGGGCCTGATGCATTCCCTGGGGGATTCTACCAAACATTCAAAGAAGCAACAATACCTATTCTACTGAAGCTGTTTCAAAAAATAGAAACAGAAGGAAAACTTCCAAACTCATTCTATGAGGCCAGCAATACCTTAATCCCCAAACCAGGCAAAGAGCCCATCAAAAAGGAGAATTTCAGACCGATATCCCTGATGACTATGGATTCCAAAATCCTCAACAAAATCCTAGCTAATAGGATCCAACAATACATTAAAAGGATCATCCACCATGACCAAGTGGGATTTATCCCCGGATGCAAGGGTGGTTCAACATTTGCAAATCAGTGTGATAGAACACATTAATAAGAGGAGGGAGAAGAACCATATGATCCTCTCAATTGATGCAGCAAAAGCATTTGACAAAATACAGCATCCTTTCCTGATTAAAACTCTTCAGAGTATAGGGATAGAGGGAACATTCCTCAAATTCATAAAATCCGTATATGAAAAACCCACAGCGAATAGCATCCTCAATGGGGAAAGGCTGAGAGCCTTTCTCTTAAGATCAGGAACACATCAAGGATGCCCACTCTTGCCACTATTGTTCAACATAGTACTAGAAGTCCTAGCAACAGCAGTCAGACAACAAAAAGAAATAAAAGGTATTCAAATTGGCAAAGAAGAAGTGAAACTCTCTCTTTTCGCAGATGACATGATACTTTATGTGGAAAACCCGAAAGACTCCACCCCCAAATTACTAGAACTCATACAGCCATTCAGTAATGTGGCAGGATACAAAATCAATGCATAGAAATCAGTTCCTTTCTTATACACTAACAACACAACTGTAGAAAGAGAAATTAGAGAAACAATTCCATTTACAATAGCACCAAAAACCGTAAGATACCTTGGAATAAACCTAACCAAAGAGGTAAAGGATCTATACTCTAGGAACTACAGAATACTCATGAAAGAAATTGAAGAAGACACAAGAAGATGGAAAAGTATTCCATGCTCATGGATCAGAAGAATAAACATTGTTGAAATGTCTATGCTACCCAGAGCAATCTGTATCTTCAATGCCATCCCAATCAAAATTCCAATGACATTTTTCAAAGTGCTAGAACAAATAGCCCTGAAATTTGTATGGAATCAGAAAAGCCCCTGAATCATGAAGGAAATGTTGAAAAAGAAAAACAAAGCTGGGGGCATCACGTTGCCCGATTTCCAGCTATATTACAAAGCTGTGATCACCAAGACAGCATGGGACTGGCACAAAAACAGACATATAGACCAATGGAACAGAATAGAGAACCCAGATATGGACCCTCAACGCTATGGTCAAATAATCTTCGACAAAGCAGGAAAAAACATGCAATGGAAAAAAGACAGTCTCTTCAATAAATGGTGCTCGGAAAATTGGACAGCCACATGCAGAAGAATGAAACTCGACCATTCTCTAACACCATTCACAAAGATAAACTCAAAGCGGATGAAAGACCTCAATGTGAGACAGGAATCCATCAAAATCCTAGAGGAGAACATGGGCAGTAACTTCTTTGACATCGGCGACAGCAACTTCTTTCAAGATACATCTCCAAAAGCTAGTGAAACAAAAGGAAAAATGAACTTTTGGGACTTCATCAAGATAAAAAGCTTCTGCACAACAAAGGAAACAGTCAACAAAACAAAGAGGCAACCCACAGAATGGGAGAAGATATTTGCAAATGACACTATGGATAAAGGGCTCGTATCCAAGATCTATAAAGAACTTCTCAAACTCTACCCCCAAAAAACAAATAATCAAGTCAAAAAATGGTCAGAAGAAATGAAAAGACACTTCTCTGAAGAAGACATACAAATAGGTAACAGACGCATAAAAAAATGTTCATCATCATTAGCCATCAGGGAAATTCAAATCAAAACCATAGTGAGATACCACCTTACACCACTTAGAATGGTAGAAATGGACAGAAAAAGAAACAACAAATGTTGGAGAGGTTGTGAAGAAAGGAGAACCCTCCTACACTGTTGGTGGGAATGCAAGTTGGTACAGCCACTTTGGAACCCAGTGTGGAGGTTCCTAAAAAAATTAAAAATAGAGCTACCCTATGACCCAGCAATTGCACTACTGGGTATTTACCCCAAAGACACAGATGTATGGAAAGAAGTGCCATATGCACCCCAATCTTCATAGCAGCAATGTCTGCAATAGCCAAACTGTGGAAAGAGCCAAGATGCCCTTCAACAGATGAATGGATAAAGAAGATGTGGTCCATATATACAATGGAATATTACTCCGCCATCAGGAAGGATGAATACCCAACTTTTACATCAACATGGATGGGACTGGAGGAGACTATGCTAAGTGAAATAAGTCAAGCAGAGAAAGTCAATTATCATGTGGTTTCACTTGTTTGTGGAACATAAGGAAGAGCATGGAGGACATTAGGAGAAGGAAGGGAAAAATGAAGGGGGGGACATCGGAGGGAGAGATGAACCATGAGAGACTATGGACTCTGAGAAACAAACAAGGTTTTAGAGGGGAGGGGGGAGGAGGGTTGGTTAGCCCGGTGATGGGTATTAAGGAGGGCACGTACTGCATGCAGCACTGGGTGTTATATGAAAAGAATGGATCCTGGATCACCACATCAAAAAGTAATGATGTGTTGTATGGTGACTAACATAACATAATAAAATTTAAAAAATTAAAAAAAAAATACATAGGGGCACCTGAGTGGCTCAGTCAGTTAAGTGTCCAACTCTTGATTTCAGCTCAAGTCATGATCTTAGGTCATGTGTCAGGCTCCATGCTCAGCAGGGTGTCTGCTTGAGATTTTCTCTCCCTCTGGCCCTCCCCTGCTCACACGAGCTCTCTCTCTTTAGAATAAATAAATTTTTAAAAAAATATATATGGATATATGCATTGTGTACACATGTGCATATATGTGTATATATATTTGGAAATTATATGTAAATATATAGTATATATTTTATATATATATAATATACACAATTATACATATTTGGTTCACAGACTAGAAAGCATAGACTCAAATGAATCAAATGCTTTTCATACTTGACAGCTACTGTCCTTTGTATATGATAACACTTTGTTAATTTCTCTCTCATAACAAAAGTTGTGTTCTTGTGTGTGTGTGTGTGTGTGTATATATATATATATATATAAAAGACTATATATATATATAATTTGAAGGGGCTCCAAAATGACAGCAAATACTGATAAATATGTGCTTCTGTGCATTCCCCTCTATGGTTCATGGTCTGACCCCAGTCTATCCCAGCTTTCTCAGCCTCAGCTGTCACTCTCCAAAACAAACCAGTATATGTGAACATTAGAGCCATATGCAGCCTTTCAAGGCATAAGGAGCCACTTCAAGTTCCAGTTGTGTATTTGTCCATCTCACTGTGGTTTCACCTTGTAGGCTGGGAAATTATGGTCCTCACTTTGTCCATCTGGCAGATTTCCACTCATGTTTCATGAACAACAACAAAAAAAAAATGGCACCCAATTTAGAGAACATCACAAACTCCTTCAGTTCACAAAAGGCCATATTCTCAGTGCTTCACTAGCACCCCTTTCACTCTGCTCTACAAACATTCATTGTATCTCTGAAACTATGTATGTTCCCAGAATCTTCACCTCAACAGACTAGGAGACACTGAAAGGCAGGCAACATACATCTTTGACTTTCCTAGAACTATGTTCTAGATGCAGATTCTAGATTCTAGAATGTAGTCCTATTCCACAAATATTTACTCTGTGAATGGGTTACTAGACATGTGGTTTTCATTTTAGGATTTTTTTAACCATGCTTCTATTGTAAGCTCCATTTCCTCACATTTTAGTTAACGTCTTCCCACTCAGAGGCATGAACTTTCACCAAGAAACTATAAATAACGTTCTAGGGGTGATCTGTACAAGCCTATAAATTCTTTGCCCACATAATCCCTCAGAGTTATCCTTCAAAGATATTGTATAGGTTTAATTCTTCATCTCTGACATTACTGGATTGAATCCAGAAATGGAAAATAAATAAAATTCTGTCTCCTCTAGAGAAGACCACAGTCTTATTTGTATTTAGAAATGCTCACCAAATCTTTTGTTTTGTTTTCTCTAATGGATCGTGCATTTTTTCTACCTTAACAATCCAGACCATGCTCATTTTTCTTAATAATTGTGCAATCCAATCTCCTGGATAAACAGCAAATATTTCTATCATGTTAAACAGATAAAGTCCTATTGAAACAGAAAGAACATTTTTTAGAGCTCTTTTGGTAAAGTCAAAAGTATGAACTATGTTTTTTTTTTAATATTCCCAAGTTTTGCTTTTCTCTTCTATAATAATAATAACCTAATTAATATCATATGTAAAACAGCCAATTAATTGTTTGGCACATGATGGATGTTCAATAAATACTGAATTCCGTATCCGTACCTTGTTATAATTGTTTGCTCTTTTGTCCACTTATCCTTTCATGCATTTATTCTTTCATCTTTCTATCCATTCATCTAACAATTCCACAATTCCACCACCCTCCATCTTTCAATGCACATATACATCAAACATCTTTTACGTTACAAGTGACTTTGCTAATTGCTGAGGATATAGCGACGAAAACTGATTATTGCCGTTAAGATCCTAGCCCAGTAGGCATGGCATCCATGATTCACAAATAGAACACAACTTTTGCTATGAGAGAGAAATTAATGAAGTGCTATCATGTACAAAGGAGAGTAGCTGTCAGGTACAAAAAGCATTTGATACATTTAAGTCTACGTTTTCTAGTCCCTGAACCAAACTGTGCCAAGCACTTTACCTAAATTATGGCATTTGGTCCTCACAACATCACAAAATTATACTTATTTTAGAGATAGAGATTCTGAAGCCTATGTAAGTAAGTCACATGGCCAAAGTCAATTTGCAAGTAGTAGATCTTGGACTTGACCCCAAAACTTGTTCTCAAAACTACTATGCTGTTGCCTCTATGGATAGGGGGCTTCAAGGCAGATATGAAGAGCATAATGGTCTAAAAGTGAGGGAAAGCAGAATTGCATTCTCCAGTTTCATATTTATATTTTCCAGAATGGAGTGAAAAAAGAACCTGGATACATAATGATTAATGGCAGCTTCTTCCCACTAGGAAAACACCTAAGTTCCTGAGAGCAGTGATTAGACAACTGAACAGCAAATAGAAGAGGCAGACTAAGGGATCATGGCACCATAAAATCCATTATATATATAGTATGTGTATATAATATATGTATACAGTGTATGTAGAATATTGGCTCTTTTGCTAATAATGGGTATTGGACTATATACGTGGAGTATATTCTAATTGTGTTTTGTTGAAAGAAGCAAATTCAGATGAACCATGCTTTTTTGTTGTTGTTCTTTGGGCATGGGCAATAATTTCTGTGGAGTGTAATAAGAGAGAATAATGTGTTCAATATTATTTCAGCTAGCACCACTTTGGGTACTTTCCTCAAGTGAAAGGAGTTGATTTCTCTATGTCTTTTATTTTTAATTAGAAGTTATCATATGGCCTTTTTTCCTTCCTCCCTTCCTTTCTTCTTCCTTACTTAATAATTCTGTCCAAGAGCCATTAGGTGGGACTGAGTAAGCTTAGGAGGGTCAGAGCCTGCATGGGAGCAAGGGATACCCATTTGGAGGTGAGCAGGGCACAACCATGGGGGTAAGGAGTGGCCGTGGTGGCCAGGCACAGGAAGTGAGAGCTCGAACAGGTAGGGGAGGAATTTGTGCAGGAGTGTTGTGAGTAGTAGCTGAAGCCCACACAGGATGTTGGAGCACAAACAGCATGAAGGAGACTCACAGACACCACTTTGATCAAGTGATCAAAAGTGTTTCCAGGGGTTATAATGCATCATATCAACAATTTTCTCTTAAACAGTTCAAGAAAAAGGAACTGCTATTCTTACAGGGTTTTTTGGTTAATAGTTTCATAATAATAATTTAAAAAGTTTTAATCTGTCATTAAGATGAGGACTGAAAATCTAATCTTTAAAGTGTCATAGAACCCCTGGTTCAAATTCAAGTCCATCCTTTACTAGCTGTGTGATACTGACAACTTATGTAACCTCCATACTCGTGTATGATGGGGATATTGTTAAGTATCAAGCAAAGAATAAAATGCCACAAGGTTTCATATGAGGATTCAGTTCTTCAGTGCATGAAAAGCGATTAGAAGAGGGCTTGACATAGAAGCACCAAATCAGTTTAGTAATCATTATTATTTCTAATTGTCATCATTATTTTACTGAATGGTTCAATTCTAGGGACTCATAAAACATAAGCTGGAATTTGTAGTCATAGAAACCTGGGTTCAAATGATCACTAATTAGGTAGGTAGCCCAGAGTATTTCTTAACTTTGTGAAACTTCACTGTTTTCCATCAACTTCTGTGACCTCACCCTGAGCTACAACTCATCTTTGCTCACTATGTCCCATCTACACAGGCTTTCTGTCAGTTCCTCAAAAACATCCAGTTGTTTTCAGTTCTAGAGAATCGCATTCTCTTCTCTCTTCCTGGAACACACCTTTGCCCTTTCCTGGCCAAGATGGCTCTACTACTTTAGAGCCCTGCTTAAAATTAAGTCCTCACAGTCCCTGATCATTAAGCGATTCTCTTTCATAGTCTCTATTTCTTTTATATAACTTATTGAAATTCGTAATTTCTTTCCATTTTTATTGTCTGCATCTTACCCTAGACAAAAATATTCTTGAAATTGGTGCTTAGGTCTTTGATTTCCCTGGTCATTAAGCAATTCTCTTTCACAGTCTCTATTTTTTATAGAACTTATTGAAATTCATTTTTTTCCATTTTTATTGTCTGCATCTTATGCTAGACAAAAATATTCTTGAAATTGGTGTTTAGGCTGTTGATTTCTCTCATATTCACCATTGTGGACCCAGGATATAGTACCCGACCCAGCAAATAGTAGGTTTTTCCCAAATTATTTTACAATGAATTAACACACAAAAGAGCAGAGCAGAACACCAGGCACTTGAGATTCATTGTATCAACTCTGCATCATCCCTACAAGGCTGACAGCAAAACAGGTATCAGTATCACCATTACCATAAACACAGTCTTGCTCCTTACCCCAGGCAAAAATAAAAAGTGTCAGTAGATCTTGACAATTCTCAAATAAAAACTAATTTTCAGGTATTACACATCCAGGCAATTGAGTAAAGGAGGCTCACCCAAATTATGTAAGGAGACAATGCTGCATGCAAATTTCCAGTTCCCACTAAAAAATGAATGATTACTTCAGAAGAAAATAATTGCTTTGGCACTCAATGCAGCTGTTATTTATGTCACATTATTTATAAGACTGATGTGTATAATATTCTTCCAGTCCTACTATAAAATAATTCAGGAACATATTATCTAAAGACACTTATGAGAAGATATGTTTACAGTTGCTACAGTGCTAATTCTAATAAGAATAGGGTATTTTCTCAAAGATAAAGACATTTTATGTTAAAAAATGAACACATAACCTCATCATTGTCACATGGGAGTGATGGCTTACTAACGACCAAGTTACGTGGTATGAAAATGTCCACATGATTTTAAGTCACTTAGCTTTAGTTACTCAACCTTAGATGAGAGTAACATATAAAGAATTGTATAAATGGGCATTACAACCAGAAAACATGGCTCAAACTCCTGCCTTTTGTGTATTAGCTCTAAAACTTGGGGCATATTATTCACCAAAATAAGCTTCATCTTCTGCATCTATAAAATGGGAATAACACTTACCTTGTAAAGTTGTCTTAGAGATTCAATGAGACAATGAATGTACCACAGCTCAAGGCTTGGGCTGCTGTAACAAAACACTACAGACTGGGTAGCTCATCAACAACAGAAATATACTTCTCATAGTTTTGGAGGCTGGAAGTTTGAGATCAAGGCACCAGCGTTATTAGGTTCTGATGAAGGCCCTCTTCTGGATGGCGGACTGCCTACTTCTCTCATTGTGTTCTCACATGTTGGGAGGGGTAGGGAACTCTGTGGGACCTCTTTTATAAAAGCACAAATCCCAAACCTGAGGGTTCCACCTTCATAACCTAATCACTTCCCAAAGGGCTCACCTCCAAATACCATCAGCTTGGGGATTAAAATTTCAACATAGGAGTTTTTCTTGGCGGGGGGGGGGACAAAAACATTCAGACTTTAGCAACAGCCATATAGAGAACATTTGACAAATGACAATGATGGTGATGAAGGTTTTGGATGAAACCATTTAACCCCTTCTTAAGGAGTTTGGTTGGTTATTTAACAAGACCTAATGTGACAGATGTTTCAATGTACTGGCCTATTATTTAGTATTAAGAGGTGGGAAAAGAGTTTGATTTTACTTGGTGACCATGACCCAGAACATAATGAAGATGGAAGCGAGATGAGAAAGATGATAGTACCTTGGCTATCATCTCAGTTTTACCCTGTCATGCATGAGATCTTGCTAGCAGGGGCTGGAGCAACTGAGACACCTCACCTCTGAACACCCTGCGTTAGGTGCTTGATGTGATGAAATGGCACATAGCATCCCTGTACAGCATGATGGTTTCATTGTCGGCATCCTATTTCTGATGAGAAAACTGACACTTAAAGAGATTCAGCAACTTACCTATAAAAACCTACAGCCAGTTCAATGATGAATTTGGCCAGGGACTTGAGGAATTGTTTAATAGTTTCTTCTCTGATAAAACCGAGGGGGAAACTTGATTTCGAACCCTCTTCTGGCAGAAGCTAATGATGCTGGCAGGGAATATCAGCTTTTAAGTGAGTTTAATGGTGTGCTTGCATGAAACGAGATGCCTCTGAGTAGAAATGTCTTCTTGGGGTGTCTTATAAAACAGATAACTAAAATGACCCTGAAGTTGGGGTGCCTGGGTGGCTCAGTCATTTAGCGTCTGCCTTCGGCTCAGGTCATGATCCCAGGGTCCTGGGATCGAGCCCCGCATCAGGTTCCCTGCTCCACGGGAAGCCTGCTTCTCCCTCTCCTACTCCCCCTGCTTGTGTTCCCTCTCTCGCTGTCAAATAAATAAAATCTTTAAAAAAAAAAATAAATAAATAAAATAAAATAAAATGACCCTGAAGCACAAGCATCTGTCTGCATGTCTCATCACAGCCTCTGCCAGACCTCACGTAACCAGCCAGAATCCAGACCCAGGTCCCTCTCCTCTCTGTTTCACTGACACCCTTGCCTTTGACCCCTTTGGAGGTGTACTGACTCTTTTACTTTGAAAGAAACTTATTCTCTCTTTTTATGATGGAAATTTCTTGGAGTAAGGACTAGAATGTTGAATATTTACGTGTCAGGGACTATGCTACATGCTTTAGATACATTATCTCTAACTCTCCCCCCCTTCATTCTTCCCTTCCTGCTATCTTCTTCCTTTTCATTAACTCTAACTCCTAAAACACACCTGGAAATGAGATAAAGCACGTTGTCCAATGTCGTGGAGCTCTAAGAATGAAATCACAGGGTTAATTAGGTCTGTCTGACTCCAAACCCCTGCTTATCCAACTACAGCACCATCCAGACAAATTTATAATTATCCTAGTACTTTCTACCATCATTATTACTAGGGCAATTAAAAGCTAATAAGTACTTTGGTGATTCACAGTGAGTCATTATTCTGTTAATTAAATGGCACCTTGGATTATATTATGCAATGTAACTTACACACGCATTTTATGTGATTTACGTCCTTGGTCTTCTCATACAGCATCCTCTTCCCCAACACTTAAAGGACCATCTAGATGCAGCCAGAGACTGGGAACTGAAGTTGTTGGTGTTTAAGATCCTTATTTTTCTTGTACCAGGGCACTGGCTCATGGGACTAATACCAGATTCAACCTAAGTAGGCCTGAGGTAAAGAAGTAGAAAAGCTTATACATATTCTTTCTTCCTTTGTTAAGTTCTCTTTCCCATAGCTGAGTATCAATTAAGAGCTCCTATTATAATCTAATTGAAATCTCTGAGCTAGCATTTGAAGTTTTCCTCACTCAGGGGGATTATATGCCAATTGTGAGGAATTGGCTTCCCCAGCTTCAACTGACAGATGTTAAGTTGTAGCTTTCCACTAGCCTATCCAACTTCCCTGTTATTTCCCTAATGTAAAAAAAAAAAAAAATCTACCTTTTCTTCTAATCAGCTAATAGGCAAAAACATTTTTACATGCATTAGATCAGATCTGACCAACAGATTTCAGGTGCAGTCTCAAAACTGAGTTCTATCATAGGGGAGAGATCAGCTTGCCTGGTGTGGGAGCAAAACAGAATGTGAAAGAAGGAAGAAATGAAGAGAGACACGTGACTCCAGAGATCATGAGATGTGCATGTAAATTACTTAGAGACTTTCAAACTTAAAAATAAATAAATATTATCTAACATAGAATGCCCATGATTACATGGTTCAAATGATCCGCCTTTACCCTTTGCTACTCTTAATTTTTTAAATGATGGCTTCATGAAAGAAGTGCAAACATTTGAATTGCTCAATAATGAGAATAAAACTGGCACCCATTATCTGGATTCTTCTGTGGGATGGAGATGCTAATGAGCAGTCAGTGTTCACAAAAGCCTCACCTTAGTATAATGAGAGATTAGTAAACTAGATTGCATTGCCCCTTAAAATTGTGCATTTGAATCATCTTTCCCTACAATGCAGCTCTTTCCAAATGACACATTCTATAGCAGGCCAATAACTCATCTGCCTCCCGGAAGGTTTCTCTCCCTATCTCTGAACCCAAAATGCATTACTCATAAATATTAACATTTTGTTAGCGCAGGATCTTAGGCCAATTTGAATTGTTGAGATTGGGATGTGATTTGACTTGAAAAGAGTAATGAAGTTATTGTGAGTCCAAGGATAAAAATGAGTTTTGCAGAAGAAAATATCTGGAATGGCGCATAAAATAAGTGACAACCTTCGGTTTCTTTGATTAAACTCCAAATAAGGAAAATCACAATGGAGATATTAGGCCCTTTTAAAATTGGATACTGACCCTCCAACCCCTTTTTTTTCTGTCTTCCATAAGTCAGGAGAATAGCCTTTTTAAAATTAAAGAATGCTTAGCACATATTAGCTGCTACTATTAATATCTCTACATGCGTCATCTCAAGACATCTCCACAAAAATTCAGCTGGATAATTATTATTTTTTTATTTTTATTTTATTTTTATTTTTTTAAAGATTTTATTTATTTATTTGAGAGAGAGAGAATGAGAGATAGAGAGCACGAGAGGGAAGAGGGTCAGAGGGAGAAGCAGACTCCCCGCCGAGCAGGGAGCCCGATGCGGGACTCGATCCCGGGACTCCAGGACCATGACCTGAGCTGAAGGCAGTCACTTAACCAACTGAGCCACCCAGGCGCCCTCAGCTGGATAATTATTGAGACTTATTGTCCTGCTACTTAATTTCCCTACAAATTGCAGAGGTGAGATTTGAACCCAGAACCCTTGAAATCCAAAGCCTGGGATCATAGCCACTAAGTATACATACTGCTTAAAGTTAACAGTAAGAACGGGGTAGGGAAGAAATCGCCTTGTCCCTTGCTTTGGAAAGCTCTTCCTTGCTGTTTAGAGAATCATTCTGAATTCACATTTCTCCTGGCTTAATGATGGCACACATCATTAGGCTCAAACAGGTAAACTTAAACTATTTTTACATGCTTTTTTGGCAAAATAAGATTCTGTATTAGATATCTTCAAGGCAGTCTTTGTGAGCAGTGCACATTTGATATCTCTAAATGTCTCTATATTGATGGGCTCTTTGACTACTTAATGTTTTAAGGTAATTAAACCACAAAAACTCATTGGAATAATGTTTAGGGCTGACTTAAACCCTTAAAAGCCATTAGCTGTTAACTGCCAAGTTGTTCTGATCTCTGTCTGCATGAAATTGAATCATATTTGAAAGGTTTTCTGTCTAGTGGCAAGATTCATAAAGCCCCAACAGCTTTACATCCTTCATCACAAAACAGGAAATCAGAGGGAAGGGAAACAGCCCTTGATTTTTCATCAAATCTTTCTCTAGAATCTTCAACTAATTAAACCCATTTTGCATTCATGTGGTAAAACTGCAAATATTCGTTTACCATTTGTTTAATTCAATTCCAATCAAGGAGTATTGGCGCTATACCTGTCGGGATTGGTACCAGGGACAGAAAGATTAATAAGGCAACCCTGCCCTCAAGCAGCTTTAGAGTCAAGAGACACCGGCAGATGAATACACTGAATAAAAACATTTCATGTGGTGTGGTAAACCCACCAAGAGAGGAATACACAAAGTGAAAAGGGCGGGGAGGGTTGTGAGTGGGGTCAAGGAAGGCTAAAAGGAGTTGCCAGGTAGAAAAGGTAGCAGTCTTTCAGATCGAAACAAAAAAATAATCCGAAACACACGAGAAAAAAAGTAATGGTATTTTTCACTCAGATTAAGATTTCAAACAGAGTACCTCATACACATGCGTGCACACATACACCTACACTAAAGTTTCTGATTTTTGAACTCCTGGACCTCTGATAAAGATTATGAGACCACCTGCTGACCCTGCTCACCCATGACTCTCTGCAGGGTTGAAAATGCTTTTGTCACAGGACTGTGGCACGCTCACAAGCCTCTGCCTCCTGGCCCCTGTGTATGCCCACCTCCAGGGCTGCTGCTGGTGCAAACCCCTCCACGTGTCTGTCTGTGAAAGCAAAGCTGTCTCCCAGCACAGATACTCCCTCAGCCCCACCTCTGATCACCCTGTCCTCAGATGAGCCAGGAAAGCCTCAGGGTTTTGAATTCCCTGTTCAGATAGAGATGAAGCCCATCTAGATTTCAAGCAGATTCAACATTATTTCTGCTATAAAATAAGGTAATCTAGCGAAGAACATAACTACCATTCATGGTACCAGTTTGATGGGAAGGCATATTCATTTCAATCAGTGTGGTCAGAATCTGGCATATATAAGGAACTGAGGTGTGGGGGAAAGCGTATATACCTCTGGACTGAAATACAGTCCCCCTACATTGTTTCCCACTCCTCTCAGAGACTTAGTTGGTGTGTCTTAATCTTTAAAGTAGGGATATTAATGTTTAGTTCCTGTGGCTGTTATGTGGATTAATAAGATAATGTATATACAGTACCTCTAATATAGGCAATGCTTATAATATAAGAGCTATACAGTAAGTATTTTTAGTTAATGCTCTGGATTATTATTAGAAGATGGGCCAAATGAGGGGCGCCTGGGTAGCTCAGTCCGTTAATCTTCTGACTCTTGGTTTCAGCTCTGGTCATGATCTCAGGGCCGTGAGATGGAGCCGCATGACCGGCCCCATGCTCAGCAGGGAGTCTGCTTGAAGATTCTCTCCTTCTGCCCCTCCCTCAAATAAAAAAATAAATCTTTTTAAAAAAGGGTGGGGGAGTGGAGTAACTGGGTGACGGGCATTAAGGGGGGCACGTGATGTGATGAACACTGGATATTATATGCAACTCATGAATTACTGAACTCTACATCTGAAACTAATGATGAACTATATGTTGGCTAATTGAATTTAAATTAGAAAAAAAGAAAAAGGCCAAATGATTCAATGGCTTCCCTTTGTTGACAGGAAAAAAAAAAAAGTGACCAAAATTAATCACACAGCTCTAATCTTCTACCTTCTGATAACCATTTGCCTACACACACCTTCCTCAAACATGTTAAAGCTCAGCAAAAGTGGATGAGCTAAACTTCCGTGAATGTCTGATTGCACCTACTCTCATTCTGTCCCCCAAAATTCTGTTCAGAAAGATCAAAGGAAGTGTTGGACAAGGTGTTTTTGCCATTTGTGCTATTGCACTTAACCAAGACATCAGCCAAGGTCCTTTGGTTGTTGCTTTGCTCTATGACCGCTTTTCATCCTTCTATCAACGATCTAGGATAGAAGCCTTTTTTTTTTTTTTTTTTTAACTAAGTTCCTCAAGTCTGAGCTTCTCAAGGAAATAAATTCTGTAAGAATTCTGATAATCTTTTTCCTTGGGTTCAGGTTAAAGTGTGTTCCCGGAATATTCCCGGGGCCCTCAAGGTTAAACAGGGCCACCTTGGTTGCCCAATCCCATAGCCCCTATTGACAATTTGTATTTTAGGATAATGTTACTCACATGGAATATAGCTACGGTAGCCCAGCCATTGAAATTCAGTAGCAAATCACCCTTTAACCTGTACTAAGTGGCCTTTTTTACTACCTGCAGAATCCTCGCCATAATATACAATCATCAACTTTACGTATTGAATTACCATCTGGTTCCCATTCCAGAATATAAGTTGCTTGAAATTAGCAAACTTGTCAATACTGTCTAACATTTGAATTCTTACTATGTTCCAGCTACTGTGCCTGGGAGAACAGCTACATAAATAGTTGGTGAAGTATGACTGAGGCTTAAATGGAATTATACGTTTAAAATAATTTTTAAACTCCAGAATGCCATGAAATATCACATCCTTTTTGTTAACACCTCAATTGTGCAATGGCTCTCAAACTTATATACAGCCACGATGCCTACCACCACTCTACCCCAGCTACCATTTACTGAATATTTATCTATGCTTACCAGTTTACAGAGATTATTCCATTAATCCTCATGTAAAATCTATGATAAAGGGTTATTATTTCCTCCCTCACTGCCATTTTACAGATAGAAAAACTGAGGTGCATAGAACCTAAGAGATTTTAAAGGGAGAAGTGGTAGGAAACAGGCCTGGAGAAAATTATCAGCTCATGATAATTTATCTATCCAGAGTTCTCATTCTGTCTTTAACAGAACAACACTGAATGGTACCTACATATTTTTTTTAGAATTCTCAGTCTATGTGAAAGAAAAGATGGAGAAGAATGCACATACACACATTTGCATGGTGTTTGTACATGTATAGAACATACAGAAGGACACAAACAAAACTAACTTAGACTCTGAGATAGGAATTTGGGCTCCAAAGTGGAAAGGATCTGTTTTTTATTTGATATCTTTTGTTACTTCTCAATTTTTTTCTCACATGCATACCTTACTTTTTTTTTTAAGATAAAAATGGAATGGGATAAGAAAATAAAATAAAATAAAATAAAATAATAAAACAAAATGGAAAGGGGGCGCCTGGGTGGCTCAGTTGGTTAAGCGACTGCCTTCGGCTCAGGTCATGATCCTGGAGTCCCGGGATCGAGTCCCGCATCGGGCTCCCTGCTCGGCGGGGAGTCTGCTTCTCCCTCTGACCCTCCCCCCTCTCATGCTCTCTCTCTATCTCATTCTCTCTCTCAAATAAATAAAAAAAATCTTTAAAAAAAATGGAAAGGAGAATCAAAGGACCAATCCAGATCAGTGGCAGTGTGGAAGGAAGAGTGGTCATGGATTCAAGACTTCCACTGGAAACATGGTTCCAGTTGTGATTTGAAATAGTAAGAGTTATTATGTCTAAAATAAAGATTCCGTACTCCAATATGACTGGGAATACTATTGTTAAACAAAGGTGATGACCTCTCAATAGCACCATTTTTTCAGGCCATTTAAATGTCTGATAGGTATATATTTCATTCTCTAAGGATTTTTTTTTTCTATAGAGCATTTCATGGATATAATGTTCTGGACAAAAAAACTCTGGCACATGATCATCTAGAGCAGGATTCAGCAAAGTATAGCTTGTGGAACAAATCTAGCATACTGCCTGTTTTCATAAATACATAATATAGATAGTCATTCTCAATTGTTTTCATTGTCTATGGCTGCATTGGGACTACAGCAGTGGAACTAAGAAGCTTCAGCAGAGACCTTAGGGTCTGCAAAGCCTGAAACATTTGTTATCTGGCCCTTTAATGAAAAAGGTTGCCAAGCTCAATTCAGAAGATAAAATTGCCAGAACTCGTTGGTCAATTAGAAGCAACGAATGACATAAAGGGATTGAACAGACTTCAAAAACTCAAAAGAGCCAGAGAGGAAACATCAGTGAGTGAGGTGGAGGAGGTATGAAATGTTAACAACAGTAGAAACTAGCAAAAGAAAAAGTAGACATATCTTAAAGGGGGCAGCACTTGTCAGCCAAAGCCATAGAGAAATTTGGGCCAAATGCTGCCAAACCTACTAATTTTTCCACAAAAAAATGACAATTTTCATGTTTATGTAAACTGCTCTGATTATATTTTTCTTAAGTTTGTGGCTAAAGAAAACACAACTGTATATGGAGTACAGCCAATCGATGGCCAATTGGAAATCTCTAGTCTAAAGAGAATTCCAGGTTACTGGTTTGTTTAATTAAGTGGTGCTGATGCTTTCATTAAATGTAATTATGTTTGAAAACTGTTCAGTAAATTCTAATTATTTGCCATGGATTCTCCAAATGTGTAAATACCACTATTACTACTTCTACTACTACCAACAACATTAATAACAAGTATGATTTGAGAGCATTTTCTACTTTCTTGAGGGGTGAGTAGGGAGGTCACAGGAATTGGATGCTTTGCTGAGCTTGTAATATGCTGATATTCTACAGTTGTGGGAGGAACAGTGTTTTACTAGCCATAAATCAGAAAGAAAAAAAAATGCCTAGAATGGAGGGCAGGGAAAGCCAGGTTGCCTAGAAAAAAGTGTAGGGGTTGAGGAGGGACTTGGGTTGGAAAATCTGGCAGTACTGGGAGAAAGTCAAAAGCAAAACAAGCAAGCAAGAAATCAGACAAGAACAAGACAAAGAAATGGAGAGGATAAAAAAAAAAGAAGAAGAAGAAGATAGTAGGAAGGGAAAAATGAAGGGTAAATCGGAGGGGGAGACGAACCATGAGAGACGATGGACTCTGAGAAACAAACTGAGGGTTCTAGAGGGGAGGGGGGTGGGGGATGGGTTAGCCTGGTGATTATTAAAGAGGGCACATTCTGCGTGGAGCACTGGGTGTTATGCACAAACAATGAATCATGGAACACTACATCAAAAAGTAATGATGTAATGTATGGTGATTAACATAACATAATAAAATAAGATTAAAACAAGAAATGGGAGGACATGATAAATTTGAAATCATGATATTAAACAAAGCTAAGGGCTGGCGGGAATATTGCCAGGCTTCCTTCAAAAAGAAAAGATTCTTTTCAGTGAATGCATGACAACCAAGACTTTAAAATGTCCAACTGGAAATGCAAATAAATAAGAACAAGGGGGTCTGTCCTTGCTAACCTATGTTACTTTATCAGTAAAATATTTTTATTAGAATTAAAATGCAGCTAGTATCAGGAAGGAAAGAGGCTTTCCAAATGAAGAATCTGCTCCATAATAATGAGTTCAAGTATTTGAACACAATTAAAACTTTCCGGATTTTTTAAAGGATTCACACACAAACACACACACACACACAACATATACAAATATATACATATGTTTATATATATATATGTATATCTATATTACTTTCTTTGAGAGAGAGAGAGATTGAGGGAGAAGGAGAAATGTAGTCACTATGGTGTGATACAAGAAGTACATAGGCAAAGAAGAACATTCTGGTTGAAACGAAACCTTCTCCATGAACATTTATTGAGTCCAGCTCTACCCATTAAGAAGTAGAGGATTTAGTGTACGTTACAAATGTGTTTAAAAATGAAAATGAAATAATCTTGGCCAACCACATTTTTTTAATCAAATTTTTAAAATGTTCAGGGTAATTGCCGAAATCCAAGTGCAACCTGCCAAATGAGACCGAGGTGGGATAGCAGTACTAAACATTTCAGCTTTCACCTTGGGGTTGATGAATGGTATGAATTCCTCAAAATAACGTTGCTGGCGACATGTCTCTGTGTTCATAATTGGACTTTCATCTACAAAGATGGCTAGTATTTTTGCAGTTGGTTTTCTAACTGAAGTGATAGCTAATCTGATCCCAAATTGAACTTAGGCAGGTTACTCCTACCAGACAGCAGGCATGGTTTTACTCCTGGATCTGATTTCCATGAACACTAATGATACATCTGTTTTCTCCTTAATTCACTTGAATAGAACCCAAATTTGTATAAATCCACAAATGCAACGAAAATGCTTAAAATGTAAATTATTTTAATAAAGTTTGAATGTAATTCTCACAGCTAAGATGGATTTAAATAAACATGTTATTGACAAAACTTTGCCTAAGCACAATTTTATTGCATTTTAATTTGGGATACCTCAAAATGTGGAATGACAATTACTTCAGTTCTTGCATATCAAGTTTGAACATGACACTGTATCAAGACTATTACCTTCAAAAATTGGGTTTTAAAATCTTTTGAAAACAAAGGCCTTCACCATGTATTGTAAAATTTTATCAAGTAACGAGTTTCAAAAATTCTTTTCCATTAAGGCATTTTCCCCCTGGGTGTGGCATCCTTCTGGAGAAGAAAATCCTATCATCACCACTAAATCCTTCTTAAAGTTTGCATTGATCATAGCCTTAGAACAAGATTATAAAAAATAGTCCTACACTGAGATAATGTGTAAGAGATTTTGGAAAATCTCAACACTCCATTTTAGATTACATCTAACAGGTTTTCAGGCTCCTGTTCCGTTCCATTGATAAAGATGGATTATCAGTGTTCGTCTCTTAATTAAGGACAGACAATACCTATTGCTTCTTATAGTTGTCGCACAAATACCATAACCTTTCCCTTCTGTGTTAAAAATCCTCTCTTTGATCTATTTGTCATTTGAGTGAATAATACAACTACCGTGCTTTTAAAGAATCAGGTATTGACTTAGGAAGGAGCAATCTACCTTGGAGTAAGATTGTGTTTTTTATCCTGATTGGATTTAAAACTTTGCTACTTTTGCTACTAGTTCAAAAGTAACAAAAGAGAATAGTTGAATTTTAAGTCAGCTTTTGATGGTAAGAATGGATATAGAATTTTGTTTAATTAAAGTATTTTTAATTTGGGAAAACAAGAAGCCAATTAGGAAGACATTTCATGCTTTACTCCAAAATTACATAAGTAGTTCTGAATCAGAAGTGTTAATGATGGCAAATCTTCAAAGATACTTTTGTTGTTGTTGTTGCAATGTGTTGGTATCCGTGAGCCAAAAATCAAAGCAATATTTACTCTTTGATAAAACAATATTTGTTCTTAGATCAAAGAATAATTTACACATGGAATAACCATTTAGCACCACTATGATCTAGCACTGAAATATAAGAAACAATGTCTTAATCCACAGTATAGACAGCATGTGATAACTAGAGTTATCATAAATAATCATAAAATGAAAGCATTTAATAGAGTCATCTACTATAACCCTGTCTTTTTTCAGGTTAGCAAAAGAGAGAGAGAGACCCAAGAATAAATGAAATGTTCAAAGATCATGTTAACTGGAGGTGAAAATCCAGATGTTGGGAAAGGGTTTTTGTTAGAAGCAGAGTCAGTGCAAGGGAAAAACTGGGGAGGGGGAGCTGGATGCACCCTGAGACCTCCCCACTGGTTAAACTCCCGTAAAGAGGGAAGTGAAGAACGCCCAGGAAAAGTATTAGACTGCAGTACTGTCTTAAGAAAGTTTTGCCAGAACAAGGGAGTCCTGGAGCCAACGCATGAATCTTCCTATCAGAGGACCCTGTGCCTCCCAGCAACCAGCCTGCTTTGAGTGTCTGGGGTCTCAGGTCTCAGGCTTGGGGCAGCCAGTGGGAAGCCCCATCCCATATGCAAAAGCTGTGAAGGAACGTGAGAGTACTGGCCCCTGGAGTTCTGAGGCAGGCACCTTCATGGCCACCACAATTCCCTCACCCACCCAATGCCACTGTGCTCATACATCGAAAGATTGTTCTCTAACATTCTCTACCTGCGCGGGCAATGTTTCCTGCCTTCTAGTGAGAGATTTTATTTTAGGGTGGGTGATGACTCACTGCTGCGGAAGAACAAGGGCCACGTGGTTAGGAGGTCTTCCCAGGAGGAAGTGAAAAGAGCAGTAGATTTAGGTGATGGTGATGGTGCTAATAAACAGGAACTGTGATCATTAGGAAGTGTTTTCCGTTCACTAGTTATTCTAACAGCCATTTCACATGAATTAACTATAAACCTCCCACTAGTTAATAATAATTCCACAGCGGGTTGTTTTTTTTCTCCATTTTAAAAAGAGAGTGCAGGGACCCCCGGGTGGCTCAGTCAGCTAAGTTTCTGCCTTCTGCTCAGCTCGTGATCTTGGGGGTCATGGGATCGAGTCCCACCTGGAGCTCCCTGCTCAGCGGGGAGCCTGCTGCGCCCTTTCCCTCTGCCCCTCCCCCTCCTCATGTTCTCAAATAAATAAACAAATAGTACAAACCCAGACTCTGTGTGCAAGGTTGCTCAGTCAGCTAGTAAGTGTCAAGTCACTTACCTTCTCTAAATCTGATTTCCTCATCTGCAAAATAAGACAACAAAACTACTCTCAAGGGGCGCCTGGGTGGCTCAGTCAGTTAAGCCTCTGCCTTTGGCTCAGGTCATGGTCCCAGGGTCCTGGGATCGAGTTCAGAATCAGGCTCCCTGCTTGGTGGGGAGTCTGCTTCTCCCTCGCCCTCTGCCACTCCCCCTGTTCCCTCTGCCACTCCCCCTGTTTGTGCTCTGTCTCAAACAAATAAATAAAATATTTAAAAAAAAAAAAACTACTCTCAAGCCGGTGTTATGAGGATTCAGTGGTACGGCAACTTGGACTAAAAACCTGCTATAACTATCAGCAGCTTTTACACACCTCTCACTCCCTATCTCCTGTTAGATTACCATGGTGCAGTCCCTTTTCCTCACTCAGCATTTTCTGAGCACTAGCCTTGCAGAAGCCCCTGTGAGACTGTCAGCTATTTGTTTATGAGTCTACCATCTTCTCTGACTAGAGAGCAACACCACAGCCCCGCAGTGAAGACAATATGGAGTTGTGGAGTCAAAAAGTGAACTTTACACAATTTCCCTCTTTTTAACTTCTAATTAATCTTCCTCAAATTGACAGAAGCTAGCTGTGAATTTTTCTACTTAATTTTTCTAAGCTTCAGTTTCCTCCTTTCAAATAAAGAACGCCAATAATCCTAATTTTGTAATGTTTTTAGGATTAAATAGTCAATTTATGCAAAACGTCTGAATGGTAGGAAAGCAGGAGCTATTACTATAATTATTATTATTATATTTTTTAAATACAGTACAAAGTGGTAATTCTCTGGTTCAGAGTCTACAACTAACCTTGAACTCTAGCCTTTCCCTTTTTCATCTCTCTGGTCATTATAAACCTGAGCGTGCTAATCAAGAAGGTCACTAGAAAAAAAATGGGGCACCTGGGTGGCTCAGATGCTCGGTTGAGCATCTGACTCTTGATTTCAGCTTGGGTCATGATCTCAGGGTCGTGGGATCGAGCCCCACATCAGGCTCTGCATTTAGCTCAGAGTCTGCTCGAGATTCTCTCCCCCTCTCCTTCTGCCTCCCCACCCCACTCATGACCCACTCTCTCTAAAATAAATAAATAAAATCTTAAAAAAAAAAAAAAAGCAAAGAAAAGAAAGTCATGAGAGAGGCAGGACTGACTCACAAGCTAATTCACCAAAACAACAAGAAACTATCCTCAAAACTTGTCATATTCATGGCAGGGCTAATGTAATGTTTTGTAATTTTAAAGGCTCAGACTCTTAATTTGGATAAAACCAAAGTACTTCCTGGAAATAAATTTTAATAAAAACACCCAAGATTTATACATTAAATGAAAGCATGGTTGAAGGAAAACAACAGTGAGCAACATAAAATTCATAAGTTCAACCCATAATATGGTTGATTTCTGCAAATTTCTCCTATTGTGGCATATGGAGAGCAGTATCAATTTAATCAAAATGTGGAAAATTGGCTGCTTCGGAGATTTTCTGTGTGTGTGTGTGAGAGAGAGACAGAGACAGAGAGAAGAGTGAGAAAGAGAAAATTCAAATAGGTTTATATGTTTAAACTTTTTGAGAAGCTACCTTATTTGCTTTTACATAAAGGCATCAAATTTTGAATAGCTAAATAGGAATATAAGGGAACCAAGGCCCAAGTAGAAAATGCAAAACCATAAACCCATTTGCTTTCCTTCCTATCCCTAATTTCAACACCATATAATGAAAATAAATATTGAAATGAGATTTGATGCCTCAGAGTGCTCCAGCTTTTGAGGAAGTCTTCCATTGCTTCAGGTATGAATTCATACAGTTTAAGAAATATGTTCCCTAATGAATGTAGCTCTTACTCCACCCTAATCATCGTATATACTCTCTCTGTATACCTTGATTATTTTCATTATAGCACTACTTATAAACTACTCATTTTATTTTTAATTTTTCTTTTTTTTAAAGATTTTATTTATTTATTTGAGAGAGAGAGAAAGAGCATGAGAGGGGGGAGGATCAGAGGGAGAAGCAGACTCCCCGCCGAGCAGGGAGCCCGATGGGGGACTCGATCCCGGGACTCCAGGATCATGACCTGAGCCGAAGGCAGTCGCTTAACCAACTGAGCCACCCAGGCGCCCTATTTTTAATTTTTCTTATATGTTCTTTACTACACTGTAAGCTCCAGAGGCCAAGCATCTCTTCTTTCCTCTTAAATGCCTATAGCCTAGCAGAGTCTCCACACCTAGGAGCTAGTCAAATGCTTTCTGAGAGGGAAAGGAGAACGGGAGATGATAAGCAAGAGATTGAAGGAAGGAAAAGAAAGGTACGGAAGAGAGGGGAAAGAAAAAGTAAAGAACAGAGAAAAGGAAAAGGCAAATAACTCCAGCCTCCTCCTCCCAGGTGTTGAAAGGCTTAACTATTTCCTCAGGGGTCCCCATCACCACTTGCTTTATCATGTTCTAACAATTCTAGCTTTCTTTCTTCATTCCGCCATCCTATCTCAATGGCCTGTCAAGTCTCACTGTGGAAACCATCATTTCCTCCATGTTTTATTAATTCCAGGCTGTTGTGGCAGCAGGATTTACCGAAGGTTTGCCGTGGCACAGGGAAACGCTTTAAGGCAGACAAACCCATACATTGAATATAAGATTTCCCTGTTCCTACAAACCGGGGGACGGTTCCCATACAGAATTTCTCCCTAGGAAGCATAATTGTTTTCTACTTCGCCCATCTCCTCATGTCTCCTTACTCTCCTTGTTCCCAGAAAATGCCACCTCATCCCCAGTCTAGTTTGTCATGCATAGTCATTTAGATCTCCTTCCTCCCGATCCTGCTTCTATATTCATTTTTCTCCCTGCCGCAAAGGTATTGCTTACTTACTCGTAATTTATTTATACCTTGCCTCGTTCTGCAAAGGATTTGTTGTACTACAGGATCACCTGCAATAAAAAAATAAAAAATAAAATGTAAGTACGATATGAACAAAGGATTATGATTAATCCAGTTCTGTTCAGCTGGAGTCAAAATTGGGAACAGAGCAAATTAGTTAAAATAAAAGATTAGGGCCAGGGAAGGTATATGTTAGAATGCGAACTCTAGACCTGGGCTGAATGATGAATAAAACACCAAAAAACGTACTTAACAGTAAATCTTCGGACTCTCGACTAACATGAAGAGTTGGCTCTGAGCTTCCAGGCAGCCAAAATTTAAAGGGAAACATGGCCTGTTTCATAACGTTTTTATTTTCCACATGCAGTAAACATATCAGCTCCTTGGGGAGAAGCAAAGCTTTCCCTAATGCTTAACTCTAAAATAACATTTCATGTACACAGATATTGAGACATAATAAATGGAGGGCAGAGAAATTAGCTTGGAGGTAAGATTCCAAGCCTGAACCAATAAACTTGTCTCTGGATGAGCGGGTGAAGAGCTAATGGAAAGGACAAAGGGCTGGTGGATAGAGATGGGAGAATGGGCAGGAAATGGGTGTCAGGTGGACAGAGGTACTTAGAGAAGAAGGAGTTTGAGTGAGAAGCATCTTATTCCTTTTGAATCCCTGTGGGCCCCCACTTTCCCCAAGCTTTTGCCTCCTGGCTAGATTCCCTTGTATTTAAATCTCGAGATGGTAGGAATGCAGCCTCCTCACTGAGCCATGATCACTTACGTTGGAACCAGGGGCAGGCAGAGCTCTGGGCTAGAACTTTAATATGCCACTCACTGAAATAGCTATTTCCCTTAATGGTCTCTATCCAAAGAATAGCCCAGTGAAGGTGACATTGGCTATTAACCTATTCTGAATGTGGGAGGCCCCCACAAATGATGCCTGAATTGTTCTTGAAGAAAAATTTGGGTGTGAATAGAAACTGCAAAATAGGCTATGTCACCCACGAATAAAAGATCCCTATCATATATGCAGAAGTTATTCTTCAAGATTCCCTAGTTAAGGAAGCAAGCATATAACCATAAGTGGATATATATGAGGATGATTTTTCAAACCAGTAAAACAAAAGTAACAGGCTTTACCACTGATTGTGTTTATTAAATTGCTCAGCGTGACATTGTTAATAGTCTCAAAAAAACAATTTGGGTGTACAAAGTGACCCAGAATAGAGCCTATTATGATGCCCAAAATGTTTTAAATATCCACTGAGTGTTCTTTATGAGTTGCCCTTCAAGGAAGGAGATTTTAAAGGCATAGGAGGTAGCTTTTCTCCTGCCTCCATGGCTGGCTAATCTCAGACTAATCATTGAGACATTCACAGCTTTCCAATGAATATAGGTCAGGAAGACACAGCTCAGTCTTAAGTCTATATCCCTGAGGGGAGAAATACGTGTGTAGTGTGTGTGTACATACATGCTATATGTGTGATATAGATAAGTGCATATATTATGATATATGGACACACCTGTATTAGTATATATACACATTTTTAATATACGTGTGTGTGTGTGTTATTTGCACCAAAACCACCCTCACCTGATTCTGCAATCATTATTAATTCAGAAAAGGGATAAAAATGATGACTACACTTGGAAAAATCTTTGTTAGGGAATATTCCTAATGAATTAGACTCAACCCGTTGACTTAAATGTCAGAGACAGCTTTAAATAACAAGTCAGGAAGTAGGAAATTCATAGAAAGGGAGAGTGTAGGATGAGGGGGAAGAGATGAGAATGTTTAGGGCATGGCAGAAATCTTGCAAAGGAAAAGCTGTTTGGAAGTCCAGTGTCCTGTGTGAACTCATGCTGAAAGACAGGGAGACTCACTGTTGGAAGCCCATATCTCTGGGGAAGCTAGAAATGGGCTGCATGTTAGGGAGAAGGAAAGAGTCAAGGTCAAGGAGGGATGAGGATTTAATATGCACCCAGGATATAGCCAGATGTTTGCTAGGCATTTAAAATATATTACCTCCTGTAAGATATATGATAAACTTCCATTCTGAAATCCCAAATCTCTTAATAACACATTTTTGTCGCTTGTTCATGCAAAATCTGACCTGACCTACACTCATTGTGTGGCAGGACCTGACCCGAAAGGATGTAAGTCAATTGTAGTATTTTAGAAATCTGTCTTAATATTCAAAAAAATATTGAATTATTAATATGTCAGTGCTATATAATATTGAATATATGCTCAATATTATCTTTCTAAAATCTGGAAAAAAATTTCTGAATTTCGAAATGTTTGACACCAAGAGTTTAGACTGGAGATTGTGTCCTTTTTTACTAATGTAAAGACCTCAATATGTGATACCTATTTTTTATGCCTTTTAAAGTATTTGTTCATTTAGCCCTCATTATACCTCTTTAAGTAGATGTGATGATTTTTATACATACATAAAGATATATAAAGCTTATTGAGGATTATTTACTTGCTCAAGTTTACACAGTTCACAAATATCAAGAATGTCATTCTGACTTTAAATGTCATTCTAAACCCTATGATTCCTATCAGAAAAGTGTCTATATGAACATAAGTACAGGAGAAAAAAAAATCAAGAATAACATAAAAAATAGTTTATTTCTGTAATATCAGCACTCAAGGACAATGATACAATGAGCTCCAATCTGTTTTGTTTTTTAAAGAAACAGACAGAGGCACCTGGGTGGCTCAGTTATTAAGCATCTGTCTTCAGCTCAGGTCATGATCCCAGGGTCCTGCGATCGAGCCCTGCACTGGGCTCCCTACTCCGTTGGAAGCCTGCTTCACCCTCTCCCACTCCCCCTGCTTGTGTTCTCTCTCTCACTGTGTCTCTGTCAAATAAATAAAATCTTTTTAAAAAGATAAAAATAAATAAAAATAAAAAATAAAGAAACAGACAAAAAGTAATTAATAATATTAGAAAAAGAAATACTCTTCAAGATCTGGTAAATCATTATTCGAGGAATGCTAGAAGTTCATATTTGAGGTTCCTGAATCAGTTTTGCAAAGATCACACCTCTCCTTGCTCTGTGATCCAGCAGTTTTCAAACCTTAATAGGAACAAAATCAATGATGAAAGAAACTCATGTACGTGTTCCTACCTTCCTATATATTTTGACAAATGTAAAATTATCAGCACCCTGGCTAACACTCCTCACTCATATAGAAGGTACTTGATAAATATATATATTGAATGCCTCAATGTTTAATTAATAAGATCTCCATTTGGCTATATTTTTTAAAGTGTATCATTAAGCCTCAAAACTGTATTAATGATAATAGATTGCAGAAACACCTCACAAACTGGTTGAAAAACGCCTATTACCTATTACTAGGTACCTATTACTTCTAGATCTGCTTCTCTAAGGATTAAAGCAGGACTTGCTTGGGAAGCAGCCTCAAAGTGGCATCGCATCAAAAGGGTTTGGGGATATGGAGCGATAGAAGATAAACTGGGGCATATCAAAGATTTTAAGAATTTATTTGAGCAAAAATCCATTGGAATGGGGCAGCACCAAACGACAAGTAGGGAGGAGCACTCCACAGACAGAGAAGCCAGGGGAAAGACGTATATAGGGAAAGTGCAGAAACTAAAGAAAGGAAATTACTTGGTTGGCTATAGCTTAAAACCTAGTTGGCTATTTGTGATTGGTTGTCCTCCGAGTTTCAAGTTTGCAATCTGGAAGCATGTATAGGTTTAGATTTTGGTTTGCTTATGGAGGCCACCAGGGCATTAGATTTGCCTCAGTCTGGCTTGTTTAATTAGCTTCAGAGGAAAAAAACACTCTGTATCTATCAATGAACAACACACACCTGTGTGTGTGCATGCACACCCCCCCCACACACAAAGTAGAAACAGTCCATTTCTATTTTTAAATGGAAATAAATGATACTTTTTCACAAGGAAATCAAATGCTTAACAAGCTGAAATTTAGCAGAACACAAAGCTTTTGGCAGCCAGTAACTGTGCTAAATGCATGGCATTAAATTAATTGCAAGCTATGTAGCATCTTTTTAGGCTATACGTTCAAATGCTAGATTCAGAGACTCCCTCCTTCTATATTCCAGTGATTTGGTTGGCCATTTAGTCCAATTAAACACAGAGCATTCAGCCTAGAAAAGCACCCACATTTAGCAATCTGAAATCAAATGGTTGCGGTGATCACCCTCCAACGTACAGTGAGATGTGACAATTTAGAAAGACAATGAATGGGTATCTTAATCTATTCAATGGAGTTTTGAAGTTAGTAACATTTAAAAGAATAAATAAAAGCATAAAGTCTACAGCTGTTTAGACGTATGAGCCAACAACGGAACCAGTTACCCATTCATTCCTTGTTAGCATAGAACAATTCCTTTGCCGGTGAGTTTGATCTTCCATTTCGTCTTATTTACGATGACTTGCAATCTCGTCATTATTTTATCAGTGGATAATATAGATCATGCTGTTAAGGGACAACTCTAAAAGTTATGTGCTATTGGAATTGTCACTCTGCCAAGAAAAATCTGCATAAGAATTTTTAAAAATTTAGTTAAGGTGCCTGGAACTACAGGCACCTTAACTAAACTTAGATATCAACTTAAACCTCTTAGATATCAACTTAAAGTTTATTTTAATCAAATAAATATGAATTTTACAATTTCTGCCTTTTAATTTATATTGATGTTTTCTCCAATCTGGCATACTGTCATATATTTCAATGTTCAACCACTATCTGGAAAACTAGTACCAAATTTGTTGAGGTTGTTGTATTAATCACTTTTTAAGTGAGCATGTGCATTATCTCTTTTAATTCTCAGAAAAAACTAATGTTTGGGTACCAAGATTATCCAATTTACAAATCAGAAGCTGAATCATATAACAGTTAAATAACTTACCTTAGGCCACACAGTTATAAAGACTAGGGTTGCTATATTACATACAGTATACCCAGTTTAATTTGAATTCCATATAAACAAACAAGCAAACAAAACTTTCTTTTTAATATAAGTAGGTCCCACACAGTATTTGAGACTTACTGATACTAAAAGGAAAGGGTTTTTTGCTGTTTATATAGAATTCAAATTTAACTGGGCATCCTGTACTATTATTTGCTAAATCTGGCAACCTTGCTAAAGAAAGTAAATTGACCACAGGTCGATTTCACTCAAGCTAATAATCTCCATCAGTACCCCTCTTTTCAAAAAACATCTGATGTCCACATAGTGATTCAAACTTTACAGAAAATCATTTTACTTCCTTTCCTTGTTCTGTCAGAGAATTGTAACAGTAAAGAAATATATCTCAGTACTCCTTTTTTAAAAAGGATTTTACTTATTTATTTGAGAGACAGCACAAGTGGAGGAGGAGGGGAGAAAGAGGGGTAGAGGGAGAGGGAGAAGCTGACTCCCCACTGAGCAGGGAGCCTGATGCATGGGATATGGGGCTTGATCCCAGGACCCTGAGATCATGACCTGAGCCTAAGGCAGATGCTTACCCAACTGAGCCACTCAGGTGCCCCCCTCTTTTTTTTTAATAAAATTATTTTATGTTCTAGCTCTAAAAGAAGGAAGAACTCAACAGAGTAATATGGATGGTTGAACAGAAAAGATGAAGACCTGTTTTAATTATAATCTTTACTTTCTCCCCACTCAAACTGAACATGTACATATATAAACAGAAAAAAGCCAGGGTTCCTACTTAAGGACTCTTATGGAGGGTACCATCCGAAAGTTCCCAACAAACCTAAAATTCTGGAGTCATATTCTTCATTTTAAAAATGAGGTTACTAAAACTGAGGGAGATGGGCTGGGTAATTTGCCCTAAACATCAAAATTATTTAGTCAAGGTAGAGCTCAAATCTATGGTTATTTAACTCTGATGGTTATGTTTATATCTGTTTTTCACTCACTCCATGGATATTATGACTAAACTGAGTGCCTACAATATGTTGGGCATAGCTCTAAGCCGTAGAGACACCAGAGTGAACAAGGTGAAAAAGGCAAATGTGTCAGGGGTTGTGTGAATTTTCTACTGCTGATGTAACAAATTACCACATACTGAGTACCTTAACACAAATATATGACCTTATTATTCTGAAGGTCAAAAGTCTAAAATGGATTACAGGGGGATAAAATCAAGGTGTCAGCAGTACTGTGTTCCTTCAAGAAGCTCTAAGGAAGAGTCCATCTATTTGCTTTTCACAGCTTCTAGAGGCTTATTGTATTCCTTGTTTGGAAGCCTCTTTACATCAAAAAGTCAACAAAGGCCAGCCAAATTTTCCTCACATCATTTTTTTTTTTTTTTTTTGTCAGAGACAGAGAGAGAGAGAGAGCACAAGCAGGGGGAGTGGCAGGCAGAGGGAAAAGCAAGCTCCCTGCTGAGCAAGGAGCCTGATGTGGGACTCGATCCCAGTACCCTGGGATCATGACCTGAGCTGAAGCCAGCCAGGCGTCCCATATCACGTCATTCTGATACGGACTCTCCTGCCTCCCTCATCTTCCACTTATAAAGACTCTTGTGATTACACTGGGCCACCTGCATAATCCAGAACAACCTCATCCCAAGGTCAGATGATTAGCAATCTCAATGCCACCTGTAACCTTAATTGTTCTTTTCCACGTAAACTAACACAGCCACATTGGAAAGTGGATACCTTTGGGGAAACATTATTCTGCCTACTACACAGGCTTTATGAAGTATGGGAGTAGGGATATCATTTTTACCATGATCTAAAAATCTTATTTTGGGATAATACTCTCCACGAAGATAAAAAAAAAATAAGGTAAATTTCACATATATGAATATAAATGTAAATAAGATAGATGGTGAATTGAAAGTGAGAGGACATGAAGGTGTGGGCAATTTCAAACTAGACAGAAAAGATCTCTCTGAGACTTGAATGACAGGAAGAAGTTAATTAAGTAGATATCCATGGAAAGGGCACTTCAAACAGAGGGATTAAAAAGTACCAAAGCCATAAAGCCATGAACCAGAATGAGTTTGGAATATTCTTAAAACAGAAAGAAGATGATAGAAAGATAGTGAGCTAAGGAAAGAGAAGAGAATGAGAGAAACATCCAAACTCCTTAACTTGGTTTACATGGTTTTATGTGATCTGGTCCCTGCCTATTTCTCCACCTCTCCCTAAGTGTGATAGTAAACTATCGGACAGGCTTAAGCAGTATTTACACAATAGTGTTGTATTTTTTTTTTTAAGTTCACTTGGCTGCTTTATGGAGCACGGGTTATAGAGGACAAGAGGGGAACTCATGAAACCAATGAAAAGGCAACTGAAATGCATCATGGGAGAGAGGGTGTAGCATTGACAACAGAAGGCAACGGACACACATTCAATATTCTCCAGAGGTAAATTCTGCAGTGGGGTTTCTCAACCTTGAAACAACTGACATCTTGAGGCAGATAATTCTTTGTTGTGGGGAACTATTCTGGGCATTGTTGAGAAACACGGAGGTACAGGACGTGGTGAAGGCATAAATGAACAATGAGGGTAGAAGGGCAGGAGGAGGGATCTGGAATGATCCTTGTGTGTCTAGCTTTCCTAAGTATGGTCTTTTCCCAATTGTTCTCAGTACATTTAAGGCTAGTTTTTATATTAATAGGAAATTGGTGACACTGAAGTCTTTAAGAGGAACTAAAGGAGAAGAGTTTGTAAGAAAAGCTTAAAACATTTTTTTTAAGATTTTATTTTTTATTTAAGACAGAGAGAGAGAACACGAGCAGGGGGGAGCAGCAGAGGGAGAAGCTGACTCCCCCCTGAGCAGGGAGCCCAACTCAGGGCTTGATCCCAGGACCCTGGGATCATGATCTGAGCTGAAGGCAGATGCTTAACCGACTGAGCCACCCAGGTGCCCCTAAAACACTTAAAAAAAAACTTCCTCTAATAATAAAATGATACACTTGACTCACTGGAAGTGAAATTTTATGGGCTTCTTTTCTCAGACACAAAATAATCAGTTTGGGTTCTATTACGTCGAGGGTGATTCCATTTCTAACCTCTTATCTCTAGGCTCCAAAACCATTTTAAAGAGAATTCACTTTGATTGACTGATAGAAGAGAGGGGTAGGAACCTCACACCAGTCAGAATGGCTAAAATTAACAAGTCAAGAAATGACAGATGTTGGCGGGGATGCAGAGAAAGGGGAACCCTCCTACACTGTTGGTGGGAATGCAAGCTGGTGCAACCACTCTGGAAAACAGTATGGAGGTTCCTCAAACAGTTGAAAATAGAGCTACCATACGATCCAGCAATTGCACTACTGGGTATTTACCCCAAAGATACAAATGTAGGGATCCGAAGGGGTACGTGCACCCCGATGTTTATAGCAGGAATGTCCACAATAGCCAAACTGTGGAAAGAGCCAAGATATCCATCGACTGATGAATGGATAAAGAAGAGGTGGTATATATATATATATATACAATGGAATATTATGCAGCCATCAAAAGGAATGAGATCTTGCCATTTGCAACAATGTGGATGGAACTGGAGGGTGTTATACTGAG
>NW_027397099.1:12675346-12706893 GCF_003265705.2 Callorhinus ursinus
TGTGGAAAGAGCCAAGATATCCATCGACAGATGAATGGATAAAGAAGAGGTGGTATATATATATACAATGGAATATTATGCAGCCATCAAAAGGAATGAGATCTTGCCATTTGCAACAATGTGGATGGAACTAGAGGGTGTTAAACTGAGTGAAATAAGACAATCAGAGAAAGACATGTATCATATGACCTCACTGATATGAGGAATTCTTAATCTCAGGAAATGAACTGAGGGTTGCTAGAGTGGGGGTGGGATGGGAGGGATGGGGTGGCTGGGTGATAGACACTGGGGAGGGTATGTGCTATGGTGAGCGCTGTGCATTGTGCAAGACTGTTGAATCGCAGATCTGTACCTCTGAAACAAATAATGCAATATATGTTAAGGAAAAAAAAGAAGATAGCAGGAGGGGAAGAATGAAGGGGGGAAAATCAGAGGGGGAGACGAACCATGAGAGACGATGGACTCTGAAAAACAAACTGAGGGTTCTAGAGGGGAGGGGGTGGGAGGATGGGTTAGCCTGGTGATGGGTATTAAAGAGGGCATGTTCTGCATGGAGCACTGGGTGTTATGCACAAACCATGAATCACGGAACACTACATCAAAAACTAATGATGTAATGTATGGTGATTAACATAACAATAAAAAATTTAAAGAAAAAAAAAGAAGAGAGGGGTAGGAATCTGAGAAGGAAAATGTCAATATATATGTTTGCTAACATTTCCTATACAGAGAATAAGAAAATCACAGCATAAGAAAATCACCTGAAGCATAAGAAATAACACTAATAACTCTAAGAAATAACTCTAAACACTTATTTTTGTCTTTAAATTTTATTCATAATCACTTACTTATGATATGACCTATCCCCATAACTTGATTAGGAATTCCTCTCTGGCACAGACCACATTATATTCTCCTCTTTATCCATACTTCCTGGCTCATAGGTTGTCATCATGCATATTCCTTGATTTTTGTGTCCTCAGATGCATCCAAACCACCTCCAGCTTCTATGAAATTCCCTTTCAATTCATGTCATTTCACAGGAGCTTGCTAAACAAGGTATCAAGTCTTCCTAAACCCATGAGTGAATCCATCCTAATCTTCTGACCAGCATGATTGGCCCGACTTAAAGCACTTGTCTTTCCTCGGACCAATCATCAACTTTTCTTGATTCTTCTCATAATTATTTTTAATTTGAGATTCAATTTCAATTGTGCAGAAAGGATAGAATGCCAAGCTTTAAGCCCCTGTATACAGGATTCCTATACTATGAAAAAGTTGGTCTGAAGAAAAGTCACATTCAAAAAGAAGAGAAAACAGGAATTATAAGGTCTGTCCTTTTCTGGAGTCATTGCTAAGACTAGCTCCTCTTGAGCCAAAAAATTCTTCACGGTTAAATTTGTTTGAGTCAGGCTCTTGAGTCAGTCTCTTGCCAAAAAGAATCTTGCATGGTAAAGTAGGCAGTTAAAAAAAAAATATTGATGAAAACGTTGGTATCCGTAAGAGTTTTGGGTGTAACATACGTGTTTTCTTCTCTTTCTTTGTTGGAGGGAAAAAAATGGAACAAAACTATTTAAAAGAAATATCTCACAATACATCTCATTTATAATGTAAGAAAAAAATAAAGAGGAAATTTTTAAAAGGGAGATAGTATTGAAGAGATAAGAAATACAGGGGAATGAATGGGAGTAGATTGGCTCTCCAGAGTTTATTTGGAAGCCATTCATTCATCAGAATGTTGATGAATGACTCTCTGTGGAGAACAAAGCTGGCAAACAGTTTGAAGACATCAAAGATAGAGAGAGGACATTCTCCTAATCATTCAGAGCTTAGAGTATGACTGTTTATTGATTAACAATTTAATTGTTCATTCATTCATTCATTAATTGTTTACATAGTGCATACAATGTGCCAAGAACTATGACAGATACTACGGACATGAAAATGAACCAAAAAAGTCCTTGTCTTCAAGGGTCACAGGTCTGAGATAAAAATTCCACAGAGGCAGGCAAGTAATGCAAACTGGGAATGCCATCCATTTACAAAACAATAAGAAACAGTAGCAGATTAGAATTTGTGAGCCCAAACTCTTAAAAATATTCAGTATCAGTTTTGTTTTTTGTTTTTATTTGGTTATGTTTTACCAAAAAATCTATCTATCTATATATATATAGATAGATATATAGATATATATCTATCTATAGATATATCTGGGGACTGGGTAAGAGCCTGTAGAGCCTATGGACTCCCTGATGTCCAACCTCTGATCTTAATAGGGAACTACCAAATTCTCTGAATTCACGTATGAATGGCATCCTGGAAGACCTGATACATCAATCCTAAAGAATTAGTAGGCCTTACCCCGGTAAATGGAGAAAAGAATCCCAGACAGATGGAAGAGTTATGTTCTAAGGCCTGGAGGCTAAGGAGAGGTCTTGGAACACTGGGACCATGTAAAAGCTATCAAATGGCTGGAACCTAGAGCCTCCGTGGATAATGAAAAATGAGGCTGCAGAGTCAGCTGATTAACAAGGTTATGTCTAAGCCTGTATGGTCTTTGATGAAACAGTTTAATCTCACATCTAGCATATTTAAAATAAACAATAAAACAAAGAAAACTGAGGTATGCCTTACAATGCTCAGCTCAGGCTTGCAACACACTGCTGTCTCAGGAGATTTTCTTCTCCTGGTTAAGCCTCTTATGTTTGGAATAAAACAACATTGTCAAATGTAAGCTTGATTCCAGCAGGAAAAATTAAGATACTCTAGACCCAGTTCCTTACTACAACTGTGCTGAAATCCAGATACCTGCTCACCTGACAATATGTACAGAGAATGCCCTTCGGTTTTCCTATAAAGCTCACTATTTGGGCTAAGCACATTAATGAAATTGATAGAGATCAAAAGAAATGGGTCTGGAGACACAAAAAGGGGTGCCTGGGTGGCTCAGTCAGTTAAGCGTCTGCCTTCAGCTCAGGTCATGATCCCAGGGTCCTGGAATTGAGTCCCACATCACAGGCTCCTTGCTCAGTGGGGAGCCTTCTTCTCCCTCTGCCTGCTGCTCCACCTGCTTGTGTGCTCTCTCTTTCTCTCTGACAAATAAATAAATAAAATCTTAAAAAAAAAAGATTTTCTTAAAAAAGAAAAAGAGAGACAAAAACAAAGTGGGGGGGGATGCGATATTCCCTTAACTAGAATTCTTCTTTTTTACTTTCTATTTATGAAAATCCTGATTTATAGTCAATAGTTTAGAAGCTCTTTGAGGGCAGAAACAATTTCTATTTCTTTCTATTCTCAATGTATTGAACAGTAGTACTTAAAGCCTATTCCTTATACGCATTCAGTGAATAGTTAACTGAATTGCAAATTATATTAGTTACCTACTGCTGCATAACAAATTACCCCCAAAATTAATAGCTTGAAACAACAAACATTTATTATTGCACAATTTCTGTAGATTAGGAATCTGAGACTGGGTTGGCTGGTGGATCTGGCTCAGGATCTCCCATTAGGAAGCAATCAGTGTTGACTAGGGCTGTCATGATCTATTTCAAGGCTAACCTGAAGAGGACACCTATCCAAGTTCATTCATGTGGTGTTGTTAGGCCTGACAACATACACTCCCAAGCTCACTCATATGGGCCTCTCCACAGGGCTGCCTTAGCTAGCTTCCCCAGAGCAAGCAGTCCAAGAGAGAATGTAAGAGAACAACCAACATGGAAGTCACCTTTCTTTACGACCAGGAAGTGGGTTTCACGGTGGGCCATCTTTGAGACTGCCTATCACAAATATCTGAAGGAGAAAAGCTGGTGGGGTGCCTGGCTCAGGTAGAGCATGTGACTCTTATCTTGGGGTCGTGAGTTCAAGCCTTGCATTGGATATGGGACCTAATTTAAAATAAAATAAAATAAGACAATAAAAGAGAAGGTGGGAAATACAGCACATTGCCACTCTGAATAAAACTGAGATACTCTTACTGAGGAAGAAGCTAATGGATATGGGAAAGTAAACTGTTATAGGTTGAGCAGCTCTGCTATGAGATGTGACCTTATCTTATGACTCATCAAATTATCAGTAAAAATCAACCTCAAATGGCTAGGAGCTAACATATTTTTTTGGTGGAAATCAATGAAACAACTGACTTTTATGCATTGTTCTTTCATAGCAGAGAAGCAAGCCAGAGAAGAGAACACAGAAGTATAGAGTATAGAGGTAAAGGCAAGACTAAGGCAGCATGTCCCAGAAACTCCCAGAAATCCGGCGGAGATACAAGAAGTCATACACTTGAGTGGAATTTGAGTGGAAGTTTATTGTAACTAGATCTGAGTAGCATGGAGATTTCCAATGTTTTCTCAGGTGCCTATTTATTTGTGAGATCTTATTTTAATGCCCATGTCTCCCGCTAGACAGAAAGGAGCCTCCCTGATGTCATGAGCTATATTTTATTAACCAATTCAATGGAAATGAGAATTCAAATTTTAAAGAAGGAAAAAAAACCTGAAATAATCAAGGACATCCTTGATTTTTCTAGCTCTTAGAACAATGTCTGGTGCAGAGCAGATCTTCAATTTTCTTTTTTTTTGGACTGAAAGAAGGAATGAAAGAATGTGTTTACACAACTTGTCTCTACAATGTAGAGATCTATTGTTTTATGACTGCCTTCCCTTCTGAAAGAAGTAGCTGCAGGCTATTGCATTAGACACCATCACCTTCCATTGCCACAAGACACATTGCGTTCTGACAAATTGCACAGAAGCTTATAAGGGACTTGGCATAATAGGCATACTCAAAAGGATGATTTGCAGCCCAATCATCCTCCCACAATAAGAGTTATACAGAGAAGCAATTAGTTGAAGTCAGCAAAGTATAGAAGCAGAAGAGACAGTGACTAAGCTGCCTTAATGGAAAAACACTAGAGTAGGTACTGCTAGGAGACCAGATGACTAAACACTCAATGTATAAATAATTATAAGAGAGACTCTAACTTTTGGAAAGACATTCCAATTCTTAGTGAGAACTGACTATGGCTATCGAGGCTTTGTTTCGTTCCTTTCTTTTCTTTTTTTTAACACTCGCGATCCCGTTGACATGAAGTTCCCATTATCTAAGCTTAAAGAATGTGTCTGTGGATCTCTGGCATTTGTATGTGAGTTATATTATTATTGAAGCCCTGTATTTCTGAAGAGCAAAGTACATATTATATTCTTTTGGGAACACTTTCTTTAACCTTCTTGTTCCCAGCAAGCTGTTCACATGGTAATTTCTTTGTAGTCCACACTAGATAGTAAACTCCACAAGGGAAGGAAGTATATTTGTGTAATTCACTAATGTTTCCTACATAGCAAAATTACTGGTATATAGTAGGTTCTTAATAAATATTCATCAAGTGACTGTTTAATGAATTGGCATCATTTTCAAAGCCTCATTATAAACAGGATATGAATTTTCATTCTCTCTTGCCCTGATTTAATAGCTCAAATTCCTTTAATAAATCATGCATTGCATAAAAATCCTGTCAACAAGACAAAGACACATCATATTCTGTTTACTTTCCTCTTTTTTTCTTTTCTTTTGAGCCATTGATGCTTTTCTGTGTAAACAATTATGATGTCTAATTTCACTTACAATTTCAATGGAATTGAGAATCAGATTTTTGGAGAAGAAAAAAAATACTGAAATAAACAAGGAAATTAGAGTTCTTCAATTTCGTGCAGGAGAATAAAAGCATTTACGTGACTTGCTTAACTTTAACCTTAGAAGCTATATAACTTTTCTTTATAAGTAAATGTGCCAAATGCCTCTAGCACCCCATTTCATATGCTCTCCACCTAATTTCTAATCTATTTTTGCAGCAAACCAGCTTCCCACAAATATAACCTGATGGCAATTTTACCTGAGCTGCACCACTTAATTCTCCATGTCTGCCCAAGATTTTTCTTTAAAAAGATATCTGCATGTGTCTGCCAAGGACTCAGACAACTTCCAGTCTAGAGGAAAGTTGACACTCTGTTTAGTCATAGTTCTCCAGAGAAAGAGGACCAATTGTGTGTGTGTGTGTGTGTATACATATATACAGAGAGAGAATATATGCAGATATGTGTGTGTGTATATATAGTACATATTCAGTAGTGTGTGTGTATATACATATATATAGACATGTGTGTGTATATCCATGATATACACATGGCTATGTATATCCCATATAAATATCCTATTTATATATATAGAAAGGTTTATTGTAAGGAATTGATTGACATGATTATGGAGGCTGGCAAGTCCAAAATCTGTAGAGCTGATGTTCCAGTTGGTATCTGAAGGCCAGTAGATGCTGTAGAACCAGAAGGACCAATGTCCCTATCTAAGGCCTTCATGTTGGCTTTCCCTCATTGCTCATTTCACTCTCTGCATCATTCTGCTCTTCCCTACATACCCCTGCCTTTCCTTTCTAAAATAAATGAATTACGCTCAATATCTCAGGCTCTCCTCTCCTGGGGGATGGGAACAGGCTAATACAATATGATCCTTAGAACATCTTTTTCTCCTCAGCCTTATTGAGGTATGACTGACAATAAAAATTGTATATTTAGATTGTTTTAAAAAAGGTAATTATGTGAGGTGATGGATGTGTTAATTAACTTGATTGTGGTGATCATTCCACAATGTATATGTACATTAAATCATTGCATTATGCACTATAAAAATATATTCTTTCATAGATGTCCTGTTAACAATGCAAATTTGTCTTTGATTTACAATACATTTTGGTCTCCCAAATGCACACTACCCAAACAGTGTCTTTGGGACTCATTTTCAAATAGCTGCAAAAGAAGATTTACATAGAGAAGTGGTAACTCCTATAGTTAAGTCACACAAACAGAACCTTAAGAAATAGATTGTATAATTCTTCACTAGACTATAAGCTTACTCAAAGTGGAGAATGAATCCATTTTGTTCATGGCTAATCCCTAAATGTCAGACATGTTGAATGCAAGACCACAAAGCAAGTAAAGTGAGATAGTCTACTAGAAACCACAATGTTCTGACCTTAAAGCCTCAGTTTACCTCTCACTGCATGTACTGTGTTTGATGTGTCCTGTAGGAAACTGTTCTTTGGCTTCTTTATGGGCTTAGCCCATAAACTTAGATTTAGATTAGATCACAAAAGTAGAATCACTGTGCTGATGAATACATACATTCATCATGTTAAAATTAATCAGATATATAAAATTGACCCTCATGTGGAGAAAGGGGAACCCTCCTACACTGTTGGTGGGAATGCAAGCTGGTGCAACCGCTCTGGAAAACAGTACGGAGGTTCCTCAAACAGTTGAAATTAGAGCTACCATTCGATCCAGCAATTGCACTACTGGGTATTTACCCCAAAGATACAAATGTAGGGACCCAAAGGGGTACGTGCACCCCAATGTTTATAGCAGCAATGTCCACAATAGCCAAACTGTGGAAAGAGCCAAGATGTCCATCGACAGATGAATGGATAAAGAAGAAGTGGTATATATACACAATGGAATATTATGCAGCCATCAAAAGGAATGAGATCTTGCCATTTGCAATGACGTGGATGGAACTGGAGGGTGTTATGCTGAGTGAAATAAGTCAATCAGAGAAAGACATGTATCATATGACCTCACTGATATGAGGAATTCTTAATCTCAGGAAACAAACTGAGTGTTACTGGAGTGGTTGGGGGTGGGAGGGATGGGGTGGCTGGGTGACAGACATTGGGGAGGGTATGTGCTATGGTGAGTGCTGTGAATTGTGCAAGACTGTTGAATCACAGATCTGTACTTCTGAAACAAATAACGCAACATATTTTAAGAAAAAAGAAGAAGAAGAAGATAGCAGGAGAGGAAGAATGAAGGGGAGTAAGTCAGAGGGGGAGATGAACCATGAGAGACTATGGACTCTGAAAAACAAACTGAGGGTTCTAGAGGGGAGCGGGGTGGAGGGATGGGTTAGCCTGGTGATGGGTATTAAAGAGGGCACATTCTGCATGGAGCACTGGGTGTTATGAACAAACAATGAATCATGGAACACTACATCAAAAAACAAATGAAGTAATATATGGTGATTAACATAACAAAAAAAATTAAAAAAAAAAACTGACCCTCAACTATAAAATGGAGAGCAAAAATAATACACCATGCTCTAAAATAGTAAAGAAATCATAATGGCATGCTATATTAAGTCCCAGACCCATGGTCTAATAAATAATAAATAATAATACTAAGTAAGCATGTAAACCCTCAGTGTTATCCCCTATTTTTAGTTGTATCATGTTGGTTGTAACTCTGGTGGGAGTTTATTGCTTATTAGTACACAGATTGACCAGGTTCAATTACCTCCAAGAAATTTCTTTGATTTTAAGAAAAGCCAATCAGAGCCTATTAGCAGGATTCAATAATTAGTGTCACTACACCAAATTAATATGACTTTAACTCAAATGAAAGACAAAAGCCTTCAGAGAATTGTAACAAATTTGGGTAGGCCTTTTGAACTCTTTTTCTTTTTAAATAATGAATTTTAATTACAATTTTATGAATGTTTAAAGTCTGGGGGCTTTATGTTTGGAAAAGTTGACTACAAAGTCTGTAGTCAATATGCTGTAAGAGTAAATATATTCCTTTGACAGAACATGTCAAAGGAAGGTAATTTGGGGATTATAATTCCATACAAACTTTGATCCATTGTGTTTATTTCCTCCTATCCCACTTACTAAGGCCCATGGTTATGAGACATCAAAAAGGCTACACTGTACATTTATTAAGAATAAGGATTTTGGGGGCGCCTGGGTGGCTCAGCTGGTTGAGTGACTGCCTTCGGCTCAGGTCATGATCCTGGAGTCCCTGGATCGAGTCCCGCATCGGGCTCTCTGCTCGGCAGGGAGTCTGCTTCTCCCTCTGACCCTCCCCCCTCTCATGTGCTCTCTCTCTCGTTCTCGCTCTCTCTCAAATAAATAAATAAAATCTTAAAAAAAAAAAAAAGAATAAGGATTTTGGAGTGTGACTCTGTGGGTTTTCTTATCGGTTTCCTCACTTCTTAGTTATTTGGCCATGACCGAGCTACTTGGCCTCTCTGTGACTATTATGGACTGGATGTTTGTGTCCCCAGCATTCATATACTAAAGCCCTAACTCTAACTCCCAGTACGACAGTATTTGGAGATGGAGCCTTTGGGAGGTAATTAGGGTTAGATGAGTGTGGGACCCTATAATGGGATCAGTGCCCTTCTAAGAAGAGACATCAGAGACTTGCTCTCTTTCTCCCTGAGTGCTTGCTCAAAAAGGTGATGTGAGCACACAGAGAGAAGGCTGCCATCTGCAAACCAAGGAAAGAGCTCTCACTAGAACCCAACCATGCTGGTACCCTGACCCTAGGCTTTTAGCCTCCAGAGTGTGCGAAAATAAATTTCTGTGGTTTAAGCCACCAAGTCTATAGTAGTTTGTGATGGCAGCCCAAGCAGACCAAGACCTCAGAGCTCTCATCTGTAAAATGAGGATAACAAAAGTATGGTATTATTACAAGAATTGAATAGGGGAGAACAGTACTTAATATGAAGTAAGAGATAGAATATAAGTTTCTATTATTGTTCCTTTACTTAGTAATAGATTTGAAGTAAATTTCTGTCTTCCCAAAATTTATATCAGTTCAAAAAGGAGAATAGTTTCAGAATTGGGGTCTATTGAAGGCTCTTATTTGTCTCTTGCAGAGGAGGAGACGCAATCATTGGCTTCTTGTTTTTCAAATTCTAAGAGATTTGAGAATGCTGAGGTCTATAAATAAAATCCTTTGAGTGAAGGCCGCATATATGACTTCTAACTGAATTTCCCTATTCACAGAGTTCCAGCAGATCACACATGTAATATCAGAAAAAAAAAATATTTTCCAATAATGTTGAGGAGATGCAGTTAAATGGAGCAGACTGAAGATGATTTTTCTTGGCATTGTGTACATTTTCAGATGAGAAATTAAAGATGCACCATGCTTAACCCAAGCAGGAAAACACACAGGGAGTTTATACGGTGTGAGCCAACTTATTCTGGAACATCAAATCTGAAACTCCTGACAAAATGGCATCAGGCATTAAGTTATATTCTGGAGAGGGGATGACACCACATCTACCTTGACAGTCCATCTGGTAAATGTGAATGTCATTTAGCGGTCTACTTCCCAATGAGTGACATGCTAACATCTCAATAAAATAAGAATGCAGGCTGCGTGTCAATCATCCCATGCCTTCTCAGTTTCCAAGGGATGTGTCTCGTCTGTAATAGCATGGAAAAATTGCTCTTTCTCCTTAAGAGACGAAAACATTAGAGCAGCTGGTAACACAGCCCAGAATACCATCAATAAATTCTACAAAGAAGGTGAAACTTGGGAAATAATAGCTGATTTTCTTCTTAACAAATTAATATAATCATAACCTTCTTTTTATAGTTGATCCTCTGTAGCGTTTCTGGGGCAGACAGAGAGATAGTCCAATAGCTATCCCCATTCCTTTCTCCCTTGCTAGTCTTTTACTGTGGAAGTGGGATATGCCATTTTCTCACTTCTCTGGCCTCTCTTAAAACTGTAGCCATGTATCAGTTTGGGCTAGTAAAACATAATAGGAAGTCTGCTGAGGTAGGGGATAAAGGAGAGACTCACTCCAGGAAAAGGGCCTTTTCTCTTGAGCTTCTCAAACACACATGCTGAATGTTTAAAGCCTCAGCAGCCATCTTGTGACTATGAGGCAACATGCCTGACAGCGCTGGAAGCTGGACTTTACCAGGAAAGCTAGGAACAGTCCACCTCTCAAATGGAGACTCCCTATGGTTGCCAGGAATTTGGCACCCATGAACTTTAACTTCCACTGTCATACCTAGGAATATGTTCCTTAAACGAAAAGACACTTCAATGATAAAATTAGTTATGGACTTTAAAATAAGGAGATTCTCCCGGTGGGCCCAATCTAATCACTTGAGTCTTTGAAAGCAAAGAAGTTTCTCTGGGTGAGGTCAGAGAGATGCAGTGGCAGAGGAAGACGATGGAGAGATAAGGCAGACAGATTTGAAGGGGAGAGGATTTGATCTGTCCGGCTAGCTTTGAGTCAGGGAATGCCGGAGACCTCTAGAAGCTAAGCATATTCCCCAGCTGACAATCAGCAAGGACAGGGAGACCTCAGTCCTGTAAGTCGCATGGAGCTGAATTCGGCCAAGAACCTGAATCGGTACAGAAGCTGATTCTTCCTGAGAGGCTCCAGACCAGGAGGTAGACTGGCCCATACCTTGATTTCAGTCTTGCGAGACTCAGAGCTGAGAAATTAGCTAAGCCAACTAGATTTTTGACCTATCATTTTATGCCTGTCTCAGCCAATCTATAGTAATGCTATGGCTAAAAATGCCTGTGGGCATTCACCTGGCCCCTGGTAAGCTTCTCATAGACATGCCCCCTTCCCGAACCAATGTTACAACTAGAAAGACCCTTGTGGTTCTTATGATTGCAAGACGCCCTTCAGCAACAACCATCAGGGAACTTTGAAAAAAACAAAGGTTTATTCCTTATAAGACCTGGAAATTACATAACATGCCTGGGGCCATACAGCAAGTTCACAAGGGGGGAAGGAGGTGGGGGAGACAGAGAGAGAGAGAGAACATATGGGCCCGAGGTTCTACTTTCATTGGGGTCAAGGGTGGAGGCCTAGGGTTTCCTTGGCTTATTCTTTATTGGTCAATTTAAAACATTAGGGTGGGAATTTCGTGCGGGAAGAGAAAAGTCAAGTGGCCCAAAGGGTGAATTATTGAAATTAACCAAGATCTCTAAAACAGGAGCTTCTTTGTGAGGGGTGGGCTTGGGCAGGGGGGGGGGGGGTGGCTAGCCATCACTTTATCTGGTCCTAGGACCAGATAAAGTGGTGTCTTTGAAATGGTTGCCTTGGTAGTCAAAGCTTAATTGATTTGCAACGTGCAAACATGCAAACCATGCAACAACAAAGCTCAGGGCTTACGGTATACCTATAGAACTGTGAGATACTATGTGTGTGTGTTTTTAAGCCACTAGGTCTGTAGTAATTTGTTATAGCAGCAATAGAAAACTAATACACTCTCCCAAAACCAATTTATTCATTAATATGTTATAAAACATAGGCCATTCTAGGAAGTCAGATAATAAAAACAATGACAATGACAACAGTGGTAATGACAACAACTAATAATGACTAGATGATCCATGTTATGTGTCAGGCTCTGTTCCAGGACAAACAGAATGGACGAGGGAATCTCCCTCAAAGTTTATGTCTTAGTAAGAAGAGATAGACGGTAGAAATACACAGGAAAAATAGACACAGAAATACACAGGAAAAAAAAATATTAGTAAGGGTTGGGTAGGTAGTTAAAATGGGGGTATTTTAAGGCAAATTACTCATCAGATAATTTAGATTGTAGATCAAAAAAAGACTCTTTGTGAAGGTAATTAATATCTAAGTAGAATCTGGATAACAAGCAACAAGATAGCAAAACTTTGTGAGGCGGGTCATATAGACAGTTACAAAGTTTCAGTGATGAAAACAAGCTTCAAGTGTTTGATACAAAGGGCAGAACCATGGTGGATGGGGAAAAGATGGTGGAGAGGAAAGGCATGAAGTTTCAGAGGGAGGCAGGGCAAAGACTTGACAGCACCTTATAGGCCAGGAGCAGTTTATATTTTATTCTTAGGGTAATGGGAAGTCAGTGGAGGGAAATAATTTGAATTATGTGAAAATGATCACTATGTTGTAGGCACAGGTTATGGAGTCTGGTGGGTAACAATGGAAACAGGGAACAGGGAGTGCGAGATGAGTAGGATTTAGGCTAAGGTGGAAAGAGGGGAGCTAGAGGGTTTCCAGAGAGTGGTTTTGGAGGCAGATTAAATGGGACTTTTTGAAGCACATGCTGTGAAGATGAAGGCAGAAGCAGACTCAAGAGTAACTTGAAGTCTTTAGTTTGAGCAGATGCATGGATAATTCAGATTAAGGAAGGAAAGAATGGAGAAAGCTTGGCAGGCAGAGTGGATAGGTTGAGAGATTAATTCTGCTTTGGCTATTTTCATTTTGAATTGACTATTAACTATTCTAATGAATAATTTTAATATCTGTTGGCTCATAGTCTCCAAACTTCATTTTTCTACATTACTCATATTCTTTATGATTCCTTTAAACTACCTGATGTGGAGAACAAAGGCAGAAGGAAATGTAGATAAAATTAAGTGTCCTTATAACCTGCAGTCCATTGACAAATACTAGAGGCAGGCGGAATATAACGTTCCTCCAGGTAACTCCCACCCGCCTTCATGTTAATGCCTAACTAGAGGGAAGAACAACCTTAGTTTGACAATAGCAAGGCCTCCAGTATCCTGTGAGTCTTCTTTAGTATATGAAAATCTTTCTAGAACTTCCCTCAGCTTTACTTCTCCCACCCCCAAAGTATAAAATCGGTTGCACCTCAATCCCAGGGCAACAGCTCTTTCTGCCCACGGGTCCTGTCTCCGTGCTTTAATAAAACCACCATTTTGCACCAAAGACCTCTCAAGAATTCTTTCTTAGTTGTCGGCTCCAGACCCCAAACACCATCAACACTACTCCAAAAGCACATCACTACCTGCATAAGTTCTTGTTTATTTTTTTTCTCTAAACCAAAACCATCTTTCACTTATAAAACTATTTTAAAAGAAAATGTTAAGCTAAATACACATTATATTCATTTTATTTTTGCAGTAGTCATGGAAAAAGACGATAATCATAAAAACAAATGCACTGTTTAAAAAGATGTTGTTTTGACTTTCAGTTTCTGTTACCTGCCTAAGGATCTGAACATGTAGTCAGATCATTTGATTGAGATGTGTGTGTGTGTGTGTGTGTGTGTGTGTGTGTGTGTGTGTGTGTGAGAGAGAGAGAGAGAGAGAGAGAGAGAGGGAGAGAATGTGTATACACATACATTGCTGGGTTGAGAATATATATATATATATATCATATGTATGTGAGAAAGAGACATACAAGCAAGTATTAATTAGATGTGAAAGTCACAGTAGCTAAAAAATGACATGTCCTTTCAGCTTAATTCCTATTGATTATCTCAAAAACATTTTTTTTCCCTTGTAAGAGATTTAAAGTATATCATGCCATATCTTTGTGCCACCTAAATTCCTCTCAATTAGTGCCTAAAATCACTGGGTGGTACCTGACCCCCACTTTGGGAATACTAAGTATAGACCAATAGATATAAATCAATATATGAGGAGAGGAGAAGGCATAATTATAACTCACAGAGCACTCTATTTTCCTGATTCTCAAGCTTTTGAAGGCTACTGCACATATCGTCTCAATAAATGTTGTTTTAAAAAGGGATCAAAAATTTATTACATGCCAGGCACTGAAATGATACCTTCATGTTGTCGTTTATACCAAGAACAATTTTTATTAAGCTATCCAATGACACTTTTCCCTTACTATGTTGCCAGGCCCACCCCCTCACCCCCCCCACTCTTAGTTTGTAAATCAGATTGGGTTTAGGCCAAGCTAAAAATATTTTCCATGCACAAAGCACTTTCCTAGCACATCAGTGCTTAAATCACAGACATGCTTTGTCCACGATTTGGTTCTTCATATATAGACAGGCTTGGGGGAAAACTTGTTTGTGGGATATACCAAAAAATTCTCTCTCCACCAGCTGGACCCATACCACCCCCACTCCTATTAAAAAATCTCTTTACATGGTTTCTTTTCCAAGGGCATTTTGTACAAATGTATAATACCAGGCAATCTTGATTTTGTTTAATATAAAGATGCTGAATAAACTTTGTTAGAAGAGTTAAAATTTGCATCTGCTTTCTAGACATAATTGTGCACTTGTGTGAATGTGGGGCTGGAGTGGGGAGACTGGGTGCTGGTTTTGAATATCTCTCCCAAGACCAATGAGGAAGAGAATAATTTCATCCAATATTTTGATGTTCTGCACTCTCTGGTATCTGCCCATTTGTCCAGATATGAGGATATGATAAACTGACTGGCTAAATAGAACTGATTGAAACAACTAATGGGAGGGATGAATAGAGTAGAGAAAGGGAGGTGACAAAGCCTTGCTCCTTCTTCCCTTTCCTGAAGACTTGCACAGCAAATGCTTTGTAAGCTTCTGGCAATGATTTGGGAAACTAACCTGCTGATTTTGTCTTTAACGGGTCCAGCCATCATTCTCCAGATTCCAACCCCTTCACAATGATTAGATGAATGAACCAGATGGAGACTATGCATCTGAAAATTGAAGGAGTAGAGAGTTGGCAATCCTGTTCCCGTGGAGAACTAAGGCTGGTCTCTATTTCAGTTTTATAAGAGAAGCCCTCTACCTGTAGAAGAGGGTGGGGGAGGGAAGTGGTAGAATGTATAAGAGGTGGGGACCCAACCATCAGTAAGGAATAACATATATACTGTGTGAGCTGGCTATCTGGCTCTGAAACTCACCATTCCATGCCCTCTAGGATTCTCTGCTTAGAGAGCTCTGTACGTGAAGACAAAAGCCAAATCCTTAACACTATCAGATGTTATATTTGCAACATATGCACGTGTTTTATTTTTTTTCCTTTCGCAGTTGCACACAGAGTCAACCACTTTAAGCCCATTGTGCATACAATACAGGCTAAATTGTCTCTTCTGACACTCCTAATTATTACCACATTTGTCTCCAGCATCTTTCTTTCTTCATAGACCTGTACCTCTTATTGCTAGGATCTGCACTACTCTTGTCATTCCCTATCCAAAGCCTCATGCCATGAAATATATGCACGCTTGTACGCATTCTATTTTATATAAAAAAATATACTTGCAATCACAATTGGTAACAAAGCTGAAAATTAGCTGTGCTTCTCAGTCAGCACCATCATAAGCTAACTCAAAATGTTTATTCAGCAGCAAACAAATTTGGTGTGCAAAAGGCAATAGAAAAATATCAAAGTATAAAGGATGAATGCTTGTTTTGTTTTGAAATCAACTGGCAGAAAATCAATGACCCATGATATAAGAACCCTATCTGGAACCCTAGAGACCTCAGTATTATTGCAGCGGATTTATGACTCATAGGCACATACATATTTTCTCAAACAATAAATGTTAACATTATAATGACAAGTGATTCAAATGGCTTAAAATTTTCAGCATTCGACTACATATGTCATAGTGTTTCTCAAAGTGTGTACCCTGGATCAACAGCATCAGTATCCCCTGGGAACTTAGATATGTCAACTCTCCAGATCTACTGTATTAGAAACTCAGGAACTCTGGGTAGGGTCTGGCACCTGTGTTTTTATAAGGCTACCAGTGGATTCTGATGGTCACTAAAGTTTAAGAAGCATTGATTTATAAAAGGTATAAAAGAAGCATTCCTTTTGTGTCAATGCTAATCACAGAAATCTATTCTAATGACATAATTATGGAACATGGGAGCATCTGAAGATTTATCCAATAGGATATCCATCACAGAACTGTTCATAATTGTGATAAGTCGTAAAACAATGAAGGTTCTATATAAAGAATAATTACCTGAAGAATATTAATGATGTATGCCTAAGATTGTCCCAATTTTCTCAAAATCATTCAAATGACTACATTCAAATATCAAGACTGCTCATTAAAATAAGCAAAATATCTAGAAAGCTGATCTATTTGTAGGATCATGAATGTTCATAAGTTTCATCTTTATAAGGGTTTTGACAAAATTTCTATTACTAATATATGTATGTGGGTGTATGCATGCATTATTTTTTATATATGTTTGTTTTCAATTGCAAAGGTTTGGGAAACATTCTCCATGGCTTTGCTTGTCTGAACTGTTACCACCAAAAGCCTTTATCCTGGTTCTAAAATTGTGAAAAATATTTTCACTTAATATGAACATAAAATTAAAGTTTACAACTCCAATTTGTGCATTACACATGCCACTGTTTTATATTTGACACCCTACTTACTAGAGAATAATTTTGGTAACATAGTTATGATCGAGTACATACAGAACATGAGAATTCTGTTGGCATTTCCCTTTATGGAATCTAAAATTTTGCTTTATAAATCAGGTGTGTGTCTGACGAAGCGGATGCCATATACAGAAAATGTTCCTGAGGTTGATGATTTATTTTGTCTGGTAAGTCTGTGTTTTCATTAAAATAACACTAATTTGACAACTAAAATTCCTCCACTAAGTAAGTTTGTTTGGTTTTCCTTTCATATATGTACTCTCTGGAAGAAAAATAGACTTGGCAGAGTCCAATATATGGTAATAGGATTTTGAGGTTTTCTCTTTGCAGTAAGTAATCATTATCATATCTCCAGATACTTCTAATTATCAATTGCTTTTTGTTTAATGAAAGAATTCTTTGGAGTGTGAAATGCCTGCTTGAATCCCAGCTCTGTCTTATGAAAAACTACAGTTCAAGATTTTTTGTTATATCCTTGAATGCATCTTAGGACCAGGTAGAGTGATCCAGGGATGTAACTTCAAATGAATGGATGTCCTCGAGGTTCTTCACAAGGAACAAATTTTGCTCCTAGGTGCCAAATATATAGCTATGCATTTCTTTTGCAGCAAATAAGAGCAAACCTCTGTTTCCAAAACATTAAATAAAAACGGAAATAAATAATGAACTGCTTTCAAAGTAAAGAAAATAGTTAAGATTCAGAGGAATTATTTGAAGTTTCTCTTTACCCCTGTCAGACATTCACACTCTCCAAGATATTTTTCTTTACTGGTCCTTATTATAAGGATAGAGTCCAAATGTTCTTTATATATCCAAATTTCTTGAAAATCTCATACATGATGGTTGAAAAAAACCAGTCCTTTGTTTTTGACATTTTGGTTTAATCTGAAAGTGAGACCCTGGTTTTGTTTGTTTTTCAAACTGAGGGGACTGTTAAAAATAAATAATTTAAAAACAGAAGAAGACTACAGTGTATCATAATCATTGTATTGGTCACCAGCAGTATAAGAAGACTAGAACTATCAATGGGGTATAATATATAGCAAAGAAACCAATCATTTTTTATAAAAAGTTTGAAGAGACAACCTTCCTCCCCTTACCCAGTGGGTACAGGATACATGAATACAAGGTAACCAGAAAAGGCTCAGGGTTACCAACTACTATGCTTTGACCAGGTCTAAGGAATTTCCTTGGAAGTGAGACTTTCAGTGTGAAATCTGGACAATTTCAGAAAAACCTAAGATGGAGAATGGGATTGAGAATGAGAACTGAAGTTGGGATTAGTCCATGAGTTTCCATCCTTAGGAATACAGCCACCATAGAAGTAAAGGAGAGTGAAAAATAATATTTTAGAGGTACTTGCCAGAAATACCAGGAAGAGTACATAGAATTAGCAAATATGATGAACAGCAGGGCAGGATCTGATGTTCTTCACCAAACAGAGTTAAGAGTGCAAGCAAAACATGGCAAACATTGGGAGAACCTGAACCCCTGCAGTCAGGTATCTTTGCTTTATGTTCTCACTGGTGGATGACAGGTCTTCTCAAGAAACTGCAGGTAATGAAGACTTTCTTTCTTTTTTTTTAATTTTATAATATAAAGGATATGAGTCTTTTTTTCCATTCCTTAACTTTGATGTCTTAAATCTCCCTATCCCCAAAAACATACTTTTTACCTGCTCTAACATGCTGATAAGTGGGATTTCAAGGGGGAAAAAAATCCACGATTTCCAATTATGATATCTAAGGGAGCATTTTAACCTATTTTCAAAGGTTTACCTGCTGCAAATATGAGACTGATTTTAATTCCCCTCTTATTATAGTCTAGTGTTCACATACTAATCCTTATTATATTGCCATGAAATTACACAAAGAATATCATAACAATTTTGTGTTTACTCTAAATACGCTAGATAAGCTGTTAGCATTAATGCAGCTGAGATTTTATTATTTTTCTTCCCAGAAAGAATGGAAATGAGTTCACTTAATACGGAATGATGGTTTCATATAACTGTTAGGATTAGGCAATGATGAAAATAAGAAATCTTAATAGAAAAAAACTGCTAGATTTTTATTCAGTGGAAATATGTGGACTTCAATAATAAGGTTGGAGCAGCTGGTCTGATCTAGTCTTTTGCGGTAATTGATAGAATGCTACATTCTGTCATCATCCTCTCCAGACCCCACTCAAGTTTGTAACATTCATAGTCTCTGACTGTGCCTTCTGGAATCTCATACAGAGTCTTTCTGTAATTAAACTTGTTTAGCCTTTTCACTGGAGAACCTTAAAGCATATTATGTGTAATTTGACTGCAAATGTCAACTTACAGAACCACTCAATAAGGAGAAACTTGGCATAGGCTAACACACATCAAAAAATAATTCTTATTTATTCCTTGATAAAGAGTAAAAAGAATTGCTTGGTTTTTAAGTGATTCGTGGACTTTGAAATCAGAAACATCTAGGTTTGAATCCTTGATCCACCCTTGTACTGTGGGACCCGAGATGCTTCTCTTATTCTTCTGGAAAATAGGGTTAGCAAGGTCTCTCTTACTGTGTGCTTGGACATCTGTTGAAATCTTTTCAATTCCAAAGGCCAAGGCCCTTTCATTATGTCACACTCCTTGAAATTAAAATATATAATGATGCATAATAGCATTTTCCAAAGTGACAAAAAAAAAACAGTCTGGCAATTCTACCTTCTTGTCTTTTTGAGGTATAGGATACCTGCAGCTGACAGTCTTAACGAAGCTGGGATGGGATGCGGAAGAAGGTGAGGTTACTAAATATCTTATGTTTCCGTGTTGCCATTGAGCTATGGTATAAAACATTTTAACTTGAATATAGCCCTTTGGAAAAGTATTCACTAAGATAAACCCTCCCCCTTTTTAATTGAAAACTACTGTTTTCCTTTTGCTCTCTAGATTGTGACATCAGCCATCTCCTCTCCAATTGTTGGTTCTTAGGAGCTTTCTTCCATATGTATTTTTGGGAACATATATTTTCATTGCTTTGGGGTAAAAACCTTAGCGTAAACGGCTGGGTCATAGGGTAGATATCTGTTTAACTTTACGATAAACTTCCAACCAGTTTGAAGGAAAGAGAGCCACCCTTTTCTGAGTGCTTACTATGGGTCGGACACTAGGATATGTGCTTGACATTGATTATCTCATCCGATCTTCTTTGAACACTGTGAGCTAGGTTCTATTTTTATCCTTGGTCTACACAGTGTAAAGGAGTCAAGAAATATGACCCAAATTACCGTTAGTAAGTTGCTATAGGTATTTGAAGCCCACACATCTTGCATAGACATTAGAATGGGCTAGGGAAAAAAAAAAACAGATCTAATTTTTGCCCCACACATGCTCATGAAGTTCAAGAGTTTCATTGAGGAACAGTGATACAGCCTAAGTTATTCTTAGTAAAATAACTTTATGGATCCAGAAAAGGGTGATTTTTATATTCCTAGAGAAACATTTTCATTTCTTCAGAGTTACCCTTGACCAGTGATGTGCTAAAGCCAAAGGAAGTGGATGCCACAGCATTATTTTATTCTGGATTCGGTGGAGGCCGTTTGTCAGTCTCCCCTCTGCTTTTTTACACAGCCCAGCACGCCTCACCACTACCCTACAATTAACCTATCTGAATTAGGCTTCCAATTACTATCTAAGGAAGCTGGCAGTGCCCTTTGGGTATTCTACATCGGGGGCTGAGTTAAGCATACATTTACATGTAAATGGTCTCCTTTTCTCCTTCCTCTTGGCTTGTTAATGAAATATTCCGCAGTGCCGTGCATGCTGTGTTTCACACAATTTGAATAAAAAAAAAATGTTTGGAATGAAAAGGAAAATTAAAGCAAAACTATACATAAAAAAAGAGCCCTTGGAGATAGCCATTTACCATTTGCTTTCCATTTAGTCCATGATTCAGTGCATATCTGAAGACTTACCAAGTGCCAGAGGCTGGGCTAGGCACTGGAGAAATACCACTGATCAGGAACATGAGACCTGCCCTCAGGGAGCTTACCGCTGGATCCTGAGGGAGTCAGTCATTGACTTAACATGCGCGCCAATAGTTTTGTTGACTTTTGAACTGTGGTGAGTACAGGGAAAGGTAAACACAGGGAGCTGTAAGAGCACTTAACAGGGAAATGTGACCTGGTCTGAAGGGCTGGAGACCACCTGGAGGAAATTGCAAGGCAGGTAATTGCTTAAAGCTGTCAGAATACTACTGCTAATCCACATTAGCTGTTACTGAGTGCTCACTAAGTGCCAGACACCGTGCTGAACACATTACAGGTGCTATCTCCACAGATTCCTGAGGTTGGTCTTGTTATTTTCATTACTTCGCAGATGGGGGGCTATGGAGCCAGGATTCAAACCCATGTTACTGAATCCAAATTATATGCATCCAACCACCAAATAACCACACAGCTCTGGTTGCTGTTTCTTTTGCTTTTTAAAAATTACTTCTTTCTGTAAAGTATATTTTTCCTCTGATTTCAGTTGGCCTAATTACTATTTCATTAAAACACTTAATTTGTCCCTCGATCCAAGCCTATGTCAAAATATTTCCGATGTGCATGCACCACTTGTTACTTTATAAATAAGCAAAGGTGACTTTTGTTTTCATCTGTCAGCCATTAATATGCACCAGGTACTGTAGGAAGTGTTTTCTCCCAGCACTTCTTTGGACATCTGTAATATCCCTGCCCCATAGGAGAGAAATTTAGGTAAAGAGAAGTTTAGTGGCTTGCCTGATGTCCCGCGGGTAGAAAGCCTGGAGGAGCTGGGAAGAGAAGAGCCGCCCACGCTGCTACAAACACTGGGCGGCCCCTCTGATTTGTTATTTGTGGTTGACTGGCCTCAAAAGAAGGCCGCACAGATACTGGGAAACATTTCTACTTCTTGGGTATCCCCAACAATGACCAGCACAGTCTCATGCTCACGCGATGAAATAAACAAGCGCTGATTAAATGAATGAAACGATCCAAGAAACCCTTACAGTTTCTTTGCCTTAGTCATCAATTCACACACCCAGGATTCTGATGATTAATTTTTTCCCAGTTATTTCGATAACGGAAACATGTTGTCCTGAGTGCCTGAAAAAAGAAATACTTGGTTAGCTTGGTTGCAGCACCGTAAATGTCCATAATTACTTTCATATCCAGTTCAGCCTCCTGAGAATCTGGATGGGGTGATTTCCAGACACCTGATTGGAAGGTCATTGTGATCCTGCCGTTTATTTTTTTCCTTGACATTTTCCAAAAACTCTCTTTATTTTCTCTTCATACTTCACATTTCTCTCTCCCTGGGACTTACTCACATTTTCCTACTCATTCTTTCCTGGGAGAACCTTTTGATCTCCAGGAATTGTAAGGTAACAGAGTATGACACGATGGCTCCTATTTCAAATACTCAGAGCCACTGTCCCCACAAACACCCTGTCAGACCGCACATCCTGATGCTCGATGCAGACAGCAGATCTCTAGCAGCTCATGCTGACATACCTCTAGAAGCGATCCACTCTCACAGCCAATACCCAGGGAGGTTTTAAAAAAAATGCAGATAGCACTGCCGGTGTTTTGGTATTCTGCCTTTAGTTCCTCACGTGTCCTCTCTGTTCTTCTACAAAGTGTAATTTCAACTCCACAGACTTCTCTTAAGTGCTCCCTTTTGCCTGGCCTCACATCAGATCACCATCTAATCCGGCGCAGAGATTTTTCATTAGGTTTCATTACGGGATGTTACAGTTTTCATTGCCTTGCTGTGCTGTCCACAGAGACTTTTCACTGACACTATTTCGAGAAATTAAGTGATTTGAAGGGCAGCAATAGCAGCACCTGGTACTATCAGGTTTTTAAGCCAAATAAAATGGAAGAGATCATGTTTGGAATGCTGTGTGTGCCAGATAAGATCCAAAGACACTTCGTTAAAATAATCGTGATGATAATGATCATACTAAACAAGAGCAAAAACCACGTGCTAAAAAAAAAATCCATTTGTGCATTCATTCCTTCAACATATATTTTGCTGTGTACCTGCTATGTTCCAAGCCCCGATATCAAAGCAAAACAAATTGTTTATGTACTTTTATTGTCAGATACACAACGGTGATCAGGATATTTGATGATATTTGCCTTATTTGAATATCAAAAGTTTATATAAGGGTAAACGTTGATGTCTCTGGAGTGGCCCATGCATAACTTGAACAGAAGTTTAGTAACAGCGTCCCTTAGGGGACTCCAGCTATTCGCGGTGCCTCCATTAGGAGAAGTCTCAGAATATTTTTATATCCAAAGACCATGGATTCAATTCCAAAAGTAGTGCTGACTAATGTTAAACGGACCCAAGTTTTTTTCTGAGTAAATAAGTCATATCATATACCATTTGTCAAGCAAAACTACCTAAGTATTCCACCCTTTTTCCCTTAATTTCTTCTTCTCAGCAGCTATGGACTCATGCTTTCTCTGTCTCTGTCTCTCTTTCTCTCTGTCTCTGTCTCTCTATCTCTCTCTGTCTCTCTCTGTCTCTCTTTTCTCTGCAGACAGTCTCCCCATTCAGCACAACAAGGCATCTCTCCTGTATCCCAATGTCCTCGGAAGGCAGAGAAGGGGCTCTCCTGGTAGTGAATATTGTTTTACATTCTTAGTGTTTTTTTTCCCATACTTCTTTTTGTCACCTCCATTTTTAAAAACAAATAAAATTTTATCAGTATACCCACAGAACCCTAAGGGTAACTTTTCTTAAAGGTGGCAGCAGGATTTAAAAAAAAATCATTGTAAAAAATAGTAAGTTGGAAACCTCTGGTGCCCATTTATGCAAATTTAGTTATTATTCACTAGTGAGACGATCACTGTGGGAACATGATTTAGTGGTTACAGTCAAAAATGTAAGTGGATTTCTCTACAAATGCTTTCCTGATAAATGACAAGTTGATACTTTTGTTAATAAAATATCAACCCAAGAAGTGAGCACTGATTGCAAAAATACATTTTTGTAAACTCCAGCACTTGGCAATACCTGTTTTCCATTCACTTCAAAAGTAACAGCCCAAATTTTCCATTTGGTCTAAAGTAATCTTTACAATTTCTGAAATTGTGCAAAAACTATAACACATTCAGCTGCTAAGTGAACTTGTACTAAATTGAACAGTGTAATCTAATACAACAAAGATATTATTATTTCCCTAAAGACATGCCTTTCTCATTTCCTAAGACATGTTTTGGGATTTAACAAACTTCTGGTGTGGATAGAAACAAGATGGTTTCATTGTACTGTAAAGTTAAAAAAAAAACTGTAAATAACTCTAACCAAGCTGTGTGGTATTTTTTTTTTTTTCACAGCTGGAATACTAGTTTTTATTACAGCTCAACTGGCATTGCAAATTAAAATTCATCTCTGTTTGTTAAACTGCTACTTAAAATGGCTTCTGCCAACTGTTACAGTTGGATATTATGTTGTCATTTATGCATTTAGTGGGAATGGTTCAATAGCATGAATATTTAAAAACAAGTACACAGAAAGTACATCCTTCCCCCCATCCCCACGCTGGTTTTCAATAGTTTACTAACTGAATTATGTTTCGAGTTTTGGGTCAAACTTCACTTAATTTCCTCTGGTGATAAGGCAGCTCTCAGCTGAATTAATTAAACAGTCTTTATAGGTACATTATAGCTGTAGCTCCTGATTAGCGCCAAACAACTCTGATTTGTTATTACTTCTCTGTTACATTACCCTGCAGACTTGCCACTTACAGAAACCAAAGGTTTTCAAGTGACAATTCAACCACCTTCACACAAATGACACATTGTTAACCACAACAAAAAAGCACCCTTTTGCTTTGTGCATTTCACATTTATTTTTATTGGGCACAAAGACCTGCAGGCCATCTTGAATGAATTACATATCCAGTATTTGAATGTCCACTATTCTAGGTAATGTGTGTTTACAGTCACCTTTATTGTATGTATTAATGAAATAAAACAAAGAACAGCACTCAGTGTCATGATATATCTTCATAGGAAATCAGCCTATTAGTCCTCCCTTTAATACTAATAGTCCTCATTACCTTCTTTGGGAAACATTTACTGACCCTCCAGACAGAGTAAATCATGCTCTTTTCTGAGTAACTCTGTATCTCCTGAATCATTCTGTTGTCTTTCTTAGTAGAATTTTTTTTCAACTTTTTGTTTATATGTCTATCACAGAGGTAAGATCATAGAATGTATCCTACCGTTCACTATATATGGGAATGCTCAGCAATTTCCCTTTCTCAGTAGCTCCCCTTGCTACTAAAATACCAAAGTAAGACTCTGATGGCTTGTCTGAACCATATGGAAAAATGGTAAAAATGCCGCTGAATTATTCTATCTAAAACTCCCTGTTCATACCCGATCCTGAAGTCATGAATCAAGTTTGTTATTTATCGTCTTTCCCACTTAAATAGCCTCTCTTTTCCTGAGAAAACAGAACTCCACAGATGATCATTTATTTAAAAGTAAATGTAACTTCATGTTCATTCTTTTCTTGTGATTTTCATACATTAGATTGAAAGGAAAAGAAAACGACAGCTTATTATAAGTCTTCAGTTGAGAAGAGGGACTTAGGTTCAAAGACATAAGGTCATAATTTTGCTTCAGAAAATAAAAAATATGGTTACAATTAACCATTATTTTTTGCAGGGTCATCAAAATTGCAGTTCATCTACTATTTTATAGAACAAAGAAACCCTGCCTCATTGTGTAGATTGTTTCTTAAAGGATCAAATTCTTCATAAGCATTTTAACGCTGAGAAGGGTACAATACATGTCTAATTTATAATCCATTCGTTTTCAAGTGTTTTATCCTAGGATACACCATAAAAGGTGGCAAGAAAGGAGGAGAAAGCTTTGTGATAGTTTTATAGCCACCAGTAAGAAAAATGTTAACCTTTTCTTCTTTAATATCTTCCTAGGACAACACTTTTTACCCAGCATTTATCCTCTTAGCTACCTTAATCATATCATACATCGTGAATTCCAAGAAAAATGTGTATTTGATATCCTTAGTAAAATGTCAACTGCCTGGCAACTAGCTTGTGACTTACCACTCAGACCTTGAATAATTTCATGCATTCTGACTTACCATACTGTTGAATGTTAGGGTAATGGAGGAACACCAGAGTTGTATGACAAATAGTGAAGTCTACAAGAAAAGATCAGCAATAAAGTATTTTTGATGACTCTGAAACCATGATATTTGATAGGTCCAAGAAGTGAACTTTTAAGTTAATTTGTTAAGTAATGCTTATATTCCTTATATAATATCTTTTTTTATGAAGAATACTTATGTCCTATTAAGTAGAAAAGGACAGTTAGCACTAACTGTATTTTATTTTCTTAAAAGACTAACACATTCCTTAAGCCTTGAACAAATGAATTTTTCAGCATTAGTATTTCTTTACTGGTAGGTAAATACTTTCCCATCCATCATATTTCATCAAATTTAAAAAAAAATTGTGGCTTACCAACTGGGAAATAGTGTGTCCCATCTGGAGGGTTTTCTTCTTCCTCTAGAAAGCATTCTGAGGAGTTAGTTGCAACTTTGTAACTTCATAAAGTCAGATAATCATGTCATATCTGAAAGTTAAAAATAAAGATGGTTCTGTAGTTGGGACAAAAGGAAAATTATTGCTTTATTAAGGAATATAATAAGTGTAGTTTGAATCCTAGGTGGGATTTTTATATGATTATCTTTAGGGTATATTAGATACGCATCTTCAAGTCTGTCCTTTGAAGTATCTTCTCTAATCGCAGTATGAATTCCTAAGAAGATTTTCACATCATTTTTTTTAATGCTATCGAAAAAAAGTGTGTGTCTACTAGAGAAGATAGTCACACACACACACACACTCAGAAGTCTTTCTTGTGAAAATTGTAAAGTATGATGCCAAAATGGCACAATTCTAGACATGCCACAGTGGTTGTATATGGCGTTAAGGGCCTTAAGCACTCATGCCACCTCAAAATATGTCACCTCAAAATATGCCCTTTTGCCATAAGCATTATTTTGAGCTGAAGGCAACCCAGAAGAAGCAGATTACAGGAACAGCTCTCTGCCCTCCCTCATGTGCCTAAAAGCTGAACATAAATTTAAAAAGGTGTGTCCCTCTCCTTACCAGGAAGGACAAAAGTTAGTTATTCAAGACTAATTTTAGACCTTTATCAGCTGGGAGACAGCACCAGAAAAATCTGCATAATAGACTTTACTGATTAGCTTTTCTTTACCATTAGTTCCCATATATTTGCCTCCTCACAATTTGCCACTCAGGAAACTTAAAATCCTTTTCCTTTGTCTTGCTACTTCTCTAAAAATGTGTTGTTCCTTTGCTAAGATGCTGTATAAGCCCAAATTCTAACCAATCCTCTGTTGCTCATCCCTGAGGGCTCCCGTGTATAAACTTGATACACATGCTAAAAAACCTCCCTTTGTTTATCTCTTGTTAATCTGTCTTTTGTCAGCCCAATTTACAAGGCCTCAGCCAGAGAACCCAGAAGGGTAGTGAGGAAGAGAACAATTTCTTCCTTATAGCAGTCACTTACTTAGAAGTATAAACAGCTTCACCTAAAATTGTGATGTCTTATCCTTGTTTAAGTTCTCTCACCTTCTCATCCCTTCTGGTATTTTGCCGGCTTTCTCCCAAGCTCTATTGTCTATCCTTCTATCTATTCATCTATTCAAAAATATTTATGGAAAGGCGGAGCAAGATGGCGGAGGAGTAGGAGACCTAAATTCCGTCTGGTCCCAGGAATTCAGCTGGACAGGGATCAAACCATTCTGAACACCTACGAACTCAACAGGAGATTGAAGAAAAGAATAGCAGCAACTCTATGAACAGAAAAGCGACCACTTACTGGAAGGTAGGACGTGTGGAGAAGTGAATCCGAGACAATATTCAGGAAGACAGACCGCAGGGGAGGGGGCCGGCTACTGGAAAGTGATAGAGCAGGGGAGGCATAAAATCGGAACTTTTAAGAAGCCTGCTCTGCTAAGGGACATCGCTCCAGTGGCTAAGCAGGGGGAGGAACCCTTGCTGGGAGAGTGTGGTCTCAGGACCCTTGGGGTCACAGAAAGACCGGGGGTGCCTGAGTGCGGCAGAGCTCCCAGGTATCGGAGTGGGGAAGCCGGCTGCAGAGATGGAGCCAAGGAGCGGGCTCTCAGCTCGGGGCTGCCATAGACTGTGATCTGCACCCCTCGTCCAGCAGGGACCCAACAAACGGCAGATCCAGGGAGACTCCCCTTCCTCCCCTGGGAGGAGCGGCGTGAGAGCACACCCCAGGGATCTGCTGGGTTTGGAGACTCCACACAGGGTCTGGTGACAGAGACAGAAATGCTCAGTCACAGGCTGAGTGAGCATGGAGTGCAGCCAGAGACAGGGGAGATGGGAGTGATACACTGCTTTTTTTCTGGGGGCTCACTGAGGAGTGGGGCCCCAAGTTCTCAGCTCCTCCAGGACCAGAGACTGGGAGGCCGTCATTTTCATTCTCATCCTCCAACGCTGTATGGAAAGCTTGCAGGGAACAAAAGCTCCCAAGAGCAAACCCAAGCAGAGTACTTAGCCCGGACCAGCAAGGGTGGTGCAATTCCGCCTCCAGCAAAGACATCTGAGAAACACGGCAACAGGTCCCTCCCCCAGAAGATCAGCAAGAACAGCCAGCCAAGACCAAGTTTACCGATCAATGAGAATGGCAGAACTCGAGTGCCAGGGGAATACAGCACAGAGAATTCATGGCTTTTTTTCCCCATGATTCTTTAGTCTTTCAAAGTTAATTTTTTAAATTTTCTTTTTTTTCTATTTTTTTAATTTTTCGTTTTCCATTTTTCAACCAACATCTTATCAACCCTTTTTTTTAAATCTTTTTTATTTTTCATTTTTAGAGTCATATTCTACCCCTTCATTGTAGTTAACCTTATTTTTGTATATATATAAGTTGTTCTCGCTTTAAAATTTTGGGAGACAGTTTCCTCTAACAGACCAAAATACACCCAAAATCTAGTGTGTGGCATTGATCAACTCATGAGCCTGATCATATTTGATCATATCCTTTTTTTTTTCTTTCTTTTCTTTCCCTTTCATTCCTCCCCAGTTTTGGGTCTCTTCTGATTTGTTTAGTGTATATTTTTCTGGGGTCCCTGTAACCCTGTTAGCATTCGATTCTCTCATTCATCTATTCTCCTCTGGACAAAATGACAAGACAGAAAAACTCACCTCAAAAAAAAAGACTGCCAGGTAACTAATCAATACGGACATTAGTAAGATGTCAGAACTAGAGTTCAGAATGACGATTATAAAGATACTAGCTGGGATTGAAAAAAGCATAGAAGATATCAGAGAAACCCTTTCTGGAGAAATAAAAGAACTAAAATCTAACCAAGTCAAAATAAAAAAGGCTATTAATGAGGTGAAATCAAAAAAGGAGGCTCTAACTGCTAGGATAAATGAGGCAGAAGAGAGAATTAGTGATAACAGAAGACCAAATGATGGAAAATAAAGAAGCTGAGAAAAAGAGAGATAAACAATGACTGGATCACGAGGGCAAAATTCGAGAGATAAGTGATACCTTAAGACAAAACAGTATTAGAATAATTGGGATCCCAGAAGAAGAAGAAGGAGAGAGAGGGGCAGAAGGTATATTGGAGCAAATTATAGCAGAGAACTTCCCTAATTGGGGGAAAGGAAACAGGCATCAAAATCCAGGAGATACAGAGAACCCCCCTCAAAATAAAAAAAAAATAGGTCAATAGCCCAACATCTAATAGTAAAACTTAAAAGTCTCAGAGACAAAGAGAAAATCCTGAAAGCAGCTTGGGACAAGAGGTCTGTAACCTACAACAGTAGAAATACTATATTGGCAGCAGACCTATCCACAGATACACGGCAGGCCAGAAAGGACTGGCATGATATATTCAGAACATTAATGAGAAAAATATGCAGCCAAGAATACTATATCCAGCTAGGCTGTCACTGAAAATACACAAGAAGAGATAAAAAGCTTCTCAGGACAAAAAAAAAAAAAAAAACTGAAAGAATTTGCAAATACCAAACCAGTCCTATAAGAAATATTGAAAGGGGTCCTCTAAGCAAAGAGAGGCCTAAAAGTAACATAGACCAGAAAGGAACACAGACAATATACAGTAACAGTCCCCTTACAGGCAACACAATGGAACTAAATTCATATCTTTCAATAGTTACCCTGAATTTAAATGGGCTCAATGCCCCAATCAAAAGACACAGGGTATCGGATTGGATAAAAAAACAAGACCCATTGATATGCTGCCTGCAAGGGACACATGTTAGACCCAAACACCTCTAGGTTTAAAGTGAGGGGGTGGTGGAGAGGTGGAGCAAGATGGCAGAGGAGTAGGAGACCCGGATTTCGTCTGGTCTCAGAAATTCAGCTGAATAGAGATCAAACCATTCTGAACACCTACGAACTCAACAGGAGACCGAAGAAGAGAGGAGCAACAACTCTCTGAACAGAGAAGCAACCACTTACTGGAAGGTAGGACGTGCGGAGAAGTGAATACGAGGCGATATTCGGGAGGATAGATGGTGGGGGAGGGGGCTTCCGTGGGCCGCTTCTGGCAAGTGATAGAGCCACGGAGCACAAAATCGGAACTTTTAGAAGTCAGCTCCGCTGCGGGACGTCACTCCAGTGGCTAAGCGGGGGGTGGAACACTTGCTGGGACAGTGTGGTCTCAGGACCCTCGGGGTCACAGAAAGACCGGGAGTGCATGAGTGCAGCAGAGCTCCCAGGTATTAGAGCGGGGAAGCCGGCTGCAGAGACGGAGCCGAGGCGCGGGCTCTCAGCTCGGGGTTGCCATAAACTGTGATCCGGGGCACAGTGGGGCCACTGCTCCTCCAGCAGGGACCCAACAAGCGGCAGAACTGGGGAGACTCCCCTTCCTCCCTGGGGAACAGCAGCGTGGGAGCGCACCGCAGGGATCTGCTGGGTTTGGAGACTACACACGGGTTCGGGGGCCAGAGAAAGCAACGCTCGGTCACAGGCCGGGTGAGCACGCAGTGCGGCCGGAGACCAGGGAGACGGGAGTGACTGCTTTTCTCTGGGGGCACACTGAGGAGTGGGGCCCCGAGTTCTCAGCTCCTCCGGGCAGAAATTGGGAGGCCACCATTTTCACCCTGGGCCTCCAAAGCTGTACCAGAGCTTTCAGGGAACAAAAGCTCCTGAGAACAAACCCAGGCAGCTTGCTTAGCCCGGACCGACAAGGATGGGGTAATTCTGCCTCCGGCAAAGACATTTGGGAACCACGGCAACAGGCCCCTCTCCCAGAAGATCAGCATGAACAGCCAGCAAGCCAAGACCAAGTTTACCGATCAAGGAGAACGGGAGAACTCCAGCGCTAGGGGAATACTGCACATGGAATTCATGGCTTTTTTGACCATGATTCATTAGTTTTTCAAAGGTAATTTTCTTAACTGTTTTTTTTTAATTTTTTCTTTTTCCCTTTTTCAACCAACATCTTATTAATCCCTTTTTAAAAAAACATTTTTTATT
>NW_027397099.1:12711893-12734344 GCF_003265705.2 Callorhinus ursinus
AGCAAATAAAGCCTAAACCCAGCAGGAGAAGAGAAATAATAAAGATCAGAGCAGAAATCAATGAAATAGAACCAAAAGAACAGTAGAACAGATCAACGAAACTAGGAGCTGGTTCTTTGAAAGAATTAATAAGATTGATAAACGCCTGGCCAGACCTATCAAAAGAAAAGAGAAAGGACCCAAATGAACAGAATCTTGAATGAAAGAGGAGAGATCACAACCAACACCAAAGAAATACAAACAATTATCAGAACATATGATGAGCAAGTATATGCCAACATATTAGGCAAAGTGGAAGAAATGGATGCTTTCCTAGAGACATATAAACTACCAGAACTGAACTAGGAAGAAAAAGAAAACCTGAACAGACCCATAACCAGTAAGGAAATTGAAGCAGTCATCAAAAATCTCCCAACAAACAAGAGCTCAGTGCAAATGGCTTCCCAGGGGAATTCTACCAAACATTTAAAGAAGAATTAATACCTATTCTTCTGAAACTGTTCCAAAATATAGAAATGGAAGGAAAACTTCGAAACTAATTTTATCAGGCCACTATTACCTTGATCCGCAAACCAGACAAAGACCAAGACCCCATCAAAAAGCATAACTAGAGACCAATACCCCTGATGAACATGAATGCAAGAATTCTCACCAAAATACTAGCCAACAGGGTCCAACAGTATATTAAAAGGATTATTCATCATGAAGTGGGATTTATTCTTGGGCTGCAAATTTGGTTCAACATCCACAATCAATCAATATGATACAATACATTAATAAAAGAAAGAAGAAGAACCATATGATCCTTTCAATAGAGGCAGAAAAAGCATTTGACAATGTATAGCATTCTTTCTTGATTAACACTCTTCACAGTGTAGGGATAGAGGGTACATACCTCAATATCATAAAAGCCATCTATGAAAAACCAGCAGGGAGTATCATTCTCAATGGGGAAACCTGAGAGGTTTTCCCATAAGGTTGGAACATGGCAGGGATGTCCACTATCACCACTGCTATTCAACATAGTACTAGAAGTCCTAGCCTGAGCAATCAGACAACAAAAAAAAATAAAAGGCATCTGAATCGGCAAAGAGGAAGTCAAACTCTCCCTCTTTGCAGATGATATGATACTTTATGTGGAAAACCCAAAATACTGCACCCTAAAACTTCTAGAACTCATACAGGAATTCAGTAAAGTGGCAGGACATAAAATCAATGTACAGAAATCAGTTGCACTTCTATTCACCAACAATAAGACAGAAAAAAGAGAAATTAAGGAGTCAATCCCATTTACAATCGCACCCAAAACCATAAGATACCTAGGAATAAACCTAACCAAAGAGGCAAAGAATCTGTACTCAGAAAACTATAAAATACTGATGAAAAAAATTGAGGAAGACACAAAGAAATGGAAAAACGTTCCATGCTCATGGACTGGAAGAACAAATATTGTGAAGATGTCAATGCTACCTAGAGCAATCTACACATTTAATGCAATCCTTATCAAAATACCATCCACTTTTTTCAAAGACATGGAACAAATAATCCTAAAATTTGTATGGAACCAGAAAAGACCCCGAATAGCCAGAGGCAAGTTGAAAAAGAAAAGCAAAGCTGGCGGCATCATAATTCCAGGCTTCAAGCTCTATTACAAAGCTATCATCATCAAGACAGTATGGTACTGGCAAAAAAACAGACAGATCAATGGAACAGAATCAAGAGCCCAGAAATGGACCCTCAACTGTATGGTCAACTCATCTTTGACAAAGCAGGAAAGAATGTCCAATGGAAAAAAGACAGTCTCTTCAACAAATGGTGTTGGGAAAATTGCACAGCCACATGCAGAAAAATGAAACTGGACCATTTCCTTACACCACACACAAAAATAGACTCCAAATGGTTGAAAGACCTAAATGTGAGATAGGAGTCCATCAACATCCTAAAAGAACACAGGGAGCAACCTCTTCGACCTCAGCCACAGCAACTTCTTCCTAGAAACATTGCCGAAGGCAGGGGAAGCAAGAGCAAAAATGAACTATTGGGACTTCATCAAGATAAAAAGCTTTAGCATAGCGAAAGAAACAGTCCACAAAACCAAAAGACAACTGACAGAATGGGAGAAGATATTTGCAAATGACATATCAGATAGAGGGCTAGTATTCAAAATCTATAAAGAACTTAATCAAACTCAACACCCAAAGAACAAATAACCCAATCAAGAATTGGGCAGAAGACATGAACAGACATTTTTCCAAAGACGAAATCGAAATGTCCAACAGACACATGAAAACGTGGTCAACATTGCTCGGCATCAGGGAAATCTACATCAAAACCTCAATGAGATACCACCTCACACCCGTCAGAATGGCTAAAATTAACAAGGTAGGAAACGACAGATGTTGGCAAGGATGCAGAGAAAGGGGAACCCTCCTACACTCTTGGTGGGAATGCAAGCTGGTGCAGCCACTCTGGAAAACAGTAAGGAGGTTCCTCAAAAAGTTGAAAATAGAGGTACCCTACAACCCAGCAATTGCACTACTGGGTATTTACCCCAAAGATACAAATGTAGTGATCTGAAGGGGTACATGCACCCTAATGTTTATAGCAGTAATGTCCATAATAGCCAAACTATGGAAAGAGCTAAGATGTCCATCAACAGGTGAATGGATAAAGAAGATGTGGTATATTTATACACACACACACACACACACACACACACACACACACACACACACACACAATGGAATACTATGCAGCCATCAAAAAAAGAACCCGAGATCTTACCATTTGCAACAATGTGGATGGAACTAGAGGGTATTATGCTAAGCAAAATAAGTCAATCAGAGAAAGACAAGTATCATATGATCTCACCGATATGAGGAATTCTTAATCTCAGGAAACAAACTGAGGACTGCTGGAGTGGTGGGGGGGTGGGAGGGATGGGGTGGCTGGGTGATAGACACTGGAGAGGGTATTTGCTATGGTGGAGCACTGTGAACTGTGTAAGACTGATGAATCAAAGACCTGTACCTCTGAAACAAATAATAAAGTATATTTTTTTTTTTAAAAAAAGGATATTAGGAAGGGAAAAATGAAGGGGGGGAATCGGTGGGGGAGACAAACCATGAGTAACTATCGACTCTGAGAAACAAACTGAGGGTTTTAGAGGGGAAGAGGGTGGGGCTATGGGTTAGCCCGTTGATGGGTATTAAGGAGGGCACATACTGCTTCAAGCACTGGGTGTTATATGCAAACAATGAATCATAGAACACTACATCAAAAACAAATAAATAAATAAAAATATTTATGGAATCTATTTGCTGTGATGGTACTTTGCCTAATAGAGTTTAGAGCCGCAGAGATTTGGTTCCTAATACAACTCACTGTGCATTTGCAAGTTATGGTAAGCATTTGAAAGAAAGAAAGAGAGGTCTTGTGAAATCAGAGAACAAGTAGATGTGACCTAGGGTAATTGAGGGGGAGGAGCAAGTCAGATTTAGTGTACCTAAAATGAAATAACTGAGTTCTGAGCTTTGTGTTCTGTACAACATGGTAGCTGCTAGCTACCTGGCTACTGAGCACGTGACATATAGCCTGGAGTGAGTAAATTGCATTTTTAATTTTATTCAAATGTAGTTAATTAAACAGCCATATGGAGACAGTATAGCTCTAGAAATACTACCATACTCATCTGTTCCCATTCACTTGGTGCTCCTCTATTCCTGGTGTTGCATATACCATAGCCTTTTCCCCAAATACAAAGTTCTCTGGTTAAAAGTATAGTCCAGGAACCTACTGATGAATACAAGAATCTAAGACAAGAATTTTAATTTAAGACCACGTAGGCCTTTCCATCTCACCTCTTAACTAGAGGTTATCTCAGTTGGCATCTTGGGGAGAGAATAAAAAGAAGGAGGAGGCGAAAGTAGACTGGGGGAAGACAGGGGAGAAAGAGAAATCAGAATTCTTTATGTTCTCCCCTGATCGTTTTACAGAACCTTGTTTCCACTCTGGGTAAGGGACCTCGTGATATAGACTATTATATCTAATGCACATGTATAAATTTCACTTAGAAATGAAGTCAGAGGACACAAAGATTACAGGACTCTGATAATGATGGATTTGAAGCATCTCTCCAGTGAGAGCTAGAAGGTACACTTTGCTACATAGTTCTAATGTCATCCTGAAAGGATGTCTCCCTACAAATGTTTTGCAGTATAATCACTCTTGTCTAAATGAACAGTGGTTATTAAATGTCCTATCTCGTTCCTGTTTGAGCTATAACTTAATGTCCAAGTTAAAAAGCCTGAATTGTGCTTTTGTAAAAACAGCAACCAAGTCTTTCTACAAATTGTTAAAAAATCACTAAGAAAACTGTAAGTAAAATTTAGCTCAGGGATACTCAAATGTGCATAAAGTTGGATGTGATATTCTGATCTTCTTTTTCAGTTTGGAAATCAGCACATTTCATAGGTCTAGAAACTATTAGTAAATGAATTTGTTTAAATAAGTGGCATTAGGTTGTTGTGTGTTCAGAAGTGGAGGTGAGGGAGGAACAATGATGAGGAGAAGGCAGAGTTAATCAAGCCTCATTCTGTCTTGCTTAGAAAGAGCTATAATACTAATTAGCTTATTTATTAACATATTAAGAATATGTTAGCTATTATTAATTATCAGTTACTTATTTAATTCATCATTAATTAACTTATTCAGGTTTGTGGTTATTAAAGAGTGTGCAGGGGTGATGAAGCTCAGGGTTTATCACAGAAAAATAAACATCCATGTGAAGAGGGAAATGGCACGTGATCATTTAGAAGGACAGAGGATGGTCTCCCGCAACAGACCCAGAAGCAGGGGAAGGCCACTCACAGTGCTTGTGCCTGAGGACACGAGACCTGAACTGCGCTCAGAAAGTGCCTGGGAAGATGGAGGCAGGAGAGAGTAGAGGTTTCTAAGTATGATAAACAAGTTATGCAAAAGCAAAGAGGAAATAGATTTTGCATTTGATTTAGAACCTGGTAAACAGTTCATTATGGCTGCCATGTAGACTATGAGAAAAATAAAAAGGAGAAAGAGATGAATTTGGAGATGGAGGCAGTGACTAGATAATGAAAACCCTTGTAACACTAAAGGGCTTGGGGCCACCCAGGGGGCTCAGTGGGTTAAGTGTCTGCCTTTGGCTCAGGACATGATCCCAGGGTCCTGGCATCAAGCCCTGTGTTGGGTTCTCTGCTCAGTGGGGAGCCTGCTTCTCCCTCTTCCTCTGCCTGCCACTCCCCCTGCTTGTGCTTGCTTGCTCTCTCTCTCTCTCTTTCCGTCAAATAAATAAAATTTAAAAAATCTTTTAAAGTAAAATAAAGGGCTTGGAAACTGTGGAAAGAGCCAAGATGTCCATCGACAGATGAATGGATAAAGAAGATGTGGTATATTTACACAATGGAATATTATGCAGCCATCAAAAGGAATGAGATCTTGCCATTTGCAATGACGTGGATGGAACTGGAGGGTGTTATGCTAAGTGAAATAAGTCAATCAGAGAAAGACATGTATCATATGATCTCACTGATATGAGGAATTCTTACTCTCAGGAAACAAACTGTTACTGGAGTGGTTGGGGGTGGGAGGGATGGGGTGGCTGGGTGACAGACACTGGGGAGGGTATATGCTATGGTGAGCGCTGTGAATTGTGCAAGACTGTTGAATCACAGATCTGTACTGCTGAAACAAATAACGCAACATATTTTAAGAAAAAAGAAAAAGAAGAAGATAACAGGAGAGGAAGAATGAAGGGGAGTAAGTCAGAGGGGGAGATGAACCATGAGAGACAATGGACTCTGAAAAACAAACTGAGGGTTCTAGAGGGGAGGAGGGTGGGGGGATGGGTTAGCCTGGTGATGGGTATTGAGGAGGGCACGTTCTGCGTGGAGCACTGGGTGTTATGAACAAACAATGAATCATGGAACACTGCATCAAAAACTAATGATGTAATGTATGGTGATTAACATAACAATAAAAAAATAAAAAAAAATAAATAAAGGGCTTGGTGTTTATCCTAAAAGTACTGTGTAGAGGATATTTTAATTTTTGCCATCCTAGAAGGATTTCTTTTAGAAAATGCTTCATCATCCATCCCATGGAATATTAGTAACACTATCAGCCATGAACCATGAGAATTTTAGATATTCATTTTGTGATCCATTGGGTACCTGCCCATGGAGGCCTCCAATAATTAGTTTGATATGTGAGCTTGACTGAAATATTTGACTACTACCAAGGTGTTTAGTACCTCTGGCAAGTATAACTGTCAGATTTGCAAACAAAAGTATGCAAATGGAAAAAAAATACAACTTTACAATACGTACTATGAGATATAAAGAAAGCTCTTCTCAGAGTTGCATAGGATGAAACAAATAGTTTTGCCTGGGGGTGGGGCAGGTCACAGCCTCACTGATAAGGTGCCATTTAGCTGGACCTTGACAGAAGGATGCTATCTATCAAAGTATTACCTATCTCTGTATCTATATATCTATCTATTACCCACCCACCCATACATACATAAATACTTACAGACATACATTTTTTTTTTAAATAGAGAGAGTGAGCCATTCCAAAGACACATCGCATACAAAGGCATCTAGTCATAAAAGAGATTGGCACCTAGAGATGTTATCCACTAGGAAATGAGGAGTCTACATTAATGTTTGTAAAAAGGAATGGCATATATAGATTTGTGCTTTCCAAAAGTATCTCCCATTGGAGTATGGGAATTGGCTGTAATAAAGAGAAACTACTGATAAGGCATATATTTTTGAGAGTTAAAGTAAAACGTAATGAGGGAGTAGTCTACTGGTTCTGTAAACTTTTTGTTTTCTTTCTCTCCTAAAAGCAATTTGGGTAGGCATTTAACAGCACAGATGTCCAGACCTCATTCAGAAATTCTATTAATTTTAATGTCAGAGATTAATTCCTAGTAGATAAAAGCAGTGGCAGATTTAATGATAGAAATGGCCAAATTTGTTACATTTCTGTTTGCTATATTGAGTATTCATTCATTTTTCTAATATTTTAATCACTTACTATGTATAAAGCATTTTCCCAAAAGCTGGGGATACAAATTTAATGCCATGAACTTGGTCCCAAATACTTTATGATCTAAATGTTCTTTTTCCCACAGTATGGTCTATAGACAACCTATATCAGAATCGCCTGAGGAGCTTGATAAAAATACACATTCCTATACCCCAACCCAGACCAAATTAATCAAAATTTTGGCAGAGGCAGAGAAAATTGACATCTACAGGTGCCTCAAGTAGGTCTAATATACGTTAAGTTTGAGAATAATTGATCTAATGTGATGACAGGATTCGGGGGTGAATACTGGGATATATCAAGGTTGTTACAAGTGGTACTTAGAGAAAATAGGTGGGTGGTGATTCTATTTACTGAAATTGAGATTAGAGGAGATCATGTTACCACCAGGAGAAGATAAAATATTCTGAAGTATTCTCAATTAGATGAATTCAGGAGACTGTTGGAAACAGATATTTGTCATTTAGGAAAATACCAATAATTATTCGGGTATCATCAGTGCAAAGATTATCATTGAAACCATATGGATATTGGTAATATCACTCAAGAAGGATATTCCTGAGTATGGTAAAATATTTTTTTAATTTTTTAAAGAATAAAAAAAAAAGGATATTCAGGAAAACTCATACTCCAAAGCGAGCAGAGAACATAATGTAATCAGAAGCAAGCAAGGCAAATGAGGCATTTCAAAACTACGTTAAGTCAACATTTGAAGAATTGGTCTGTCCTAAGCCCTAGTCAGACTAAGAGACGCTCATGATGACATCAAGACAGGATTCTCCATTGCTTATTCCATCATTTTTGTTGACTTCACTGTCTACCATGTTCTCTTCTGTGGCTCCATTAAGACTCCAGCATCTACAGATCTCATATTCTCTCAGAACCATAAGCTCTAGTGCAGAGAGAGGCTACTCTCTCCCGGTGAAAAAAAGAAGTTCTGGCCCTGTCTCTCATCAGTCCAAGTATGTCCCATGCCCACACATCAACAAATCACTTGGAATAGGCAAGTAAAATACACTGATTGTCTTAAGTCATTCCAAACCCAGCTACAGGTACAGAGGTAGGGTTAAATTCCATCACAACCACCACTACAACCACCAAATCATATGACCTGAGATTCAGAAACAGGACAGATATGAAAGAAAGTGTGTAAGAGCCTTAGGAAGTAGGAATGTAGATTAAGTAATCATATATGACAAAAATGTCAACTTCATTGGGTATTAATGTCATAGCTCACAGCTTATTGTTTAAGGAATATAACTTCCTTGTGTTTCTGAAAATCAGGATATCACTTTTTTGCCCTCAGTCTCCTGTTCCTCTTCCACTCACTATTATTCTTCAAAGAGCAGTGGCTTGACAATGTAATTTCATACTTATTTCAGCACCCTGGGAAGTCACAAATTCTGACTGGGCTCCCTGAACTTATTATCCTCTATTTTGGTGTCATTATAATGTATACACACAGCTAACTGTGAGATGCATTAAATATAACTACTTATTTCCATGATCATTCAAGGTTTTGCATTGTACTAAATAAGACCCACTGATTTTTTTTTTTAACTTCTCTCTGTTCTTTGTTCATGGAAGAATGGTGCTTAAAGGGCAGCCTTAGATAATTCACATAGCTAAAGGTCATGAAGTTGGAAAAGGAAGAATGACAGAGTTGCTCATAAGCGAAGACAAGTAATACTAAGTTGAGGCTATTTGAGTGTAAAGAATTCATTGAATAATGAATAGGAAGAGAAAATTTGATAGAAAAAATATATATCTTAAATGTTGGTATATTATAGCTATTAAAAAGTAAGTATTGTAAAAGAAAAAATTCATATATTTATACTCATGGAAAAAATATTGGAGATCAAAGTACTAAAATTATAATAAAATTATATGGCATAATTATTTTATTCTTTATACTTTCCTCTATTTGCCAAACTTTCTAAGCACATATTACAAGATTATATTAAAAGAAGATGAAAAGGGGCGCCTGGGTGCCTCTGTCGTTAAGCGTCTGCCTTCGGCTCAGGTCATGATCCCAGGATCCTGGGATCAAGCCCCACATCGGGCTTCCTGCCCGGCGGGAAGCCTGCTTCTCCCTCTCCCACTCCCCCTGCTTGTGTTCCCTCTCTCGCTGTCTCTCTCTCTCTCTCTCTCTGTCAAATAAATGAATAAAATCTTTAAAAAAAAAAAGAAGATAAATGATTGTTTTTCATTCTTTTCTACCTCTCCCATCAAAAATATTAAATTTTATTTGCTTAGCTCTCTGATTTTTCTTAAAAAAAAAAAAATCACAACATCTTAAAGCCATATCTCAAGGCTCCTGTCTGAGTTAATCCAGAAGAAGAGTTAAAAAAAATAAAAATGTACAATGGTTGCTCCATTGTTTTCCAGAGCTCAGTGACTGCGGAACTTCAGCTATCCAGAAAATGTCTGGGAAGCTACAGAGAAATTACAGCAAAAACATGGGACGGTATAAGGACTTTTGTTATACATAAACAATGCATTTTAAAATTCTATTGGCTTTGAAAAAATTATATGAAATATAATTTGTTATTTTTTCCCTGTAATTTTTTTTAAAGATTTCATTTATTTATTTGACAGAGCTCTCTCTGTCACAGCGAGAGAGGGAACACAAGCAGGGGGAGTGGGAGAGGGAGAAGAAGGCTTCCCGCTGAGCAAGGAGCCCGATGCGGGGCTCAATCCCAGGACCCTGGGATCATGACCTGAACCAAAGGCAGATGCTTAATGACTGAGCCACCCAGGCACCCTTCCCTGTAATATTTTTAATAAATTTATACTGAATTCTGAATGACCAAAAATTTTTTTAAAGTAATACAAAAATCACATACAAATCAATTCTAAACAAAAAGAAAAAGGCTTGTCATTTAGGTCCATATATGCTTGATCAGGAGGTCAATTGAGATATGTTCCTTACTACCCTTGTCCCTCCTTGCCCTGTCTTTTCTCTTTTTTTTTTCTTTAAGGATTTTATTTATCTGTCAGAGGGAGAGAGAGAGAGTGTGTGCACAAGCAGGGGGAGCGGCAGGCAGAGGGAGAAGCAGGCTCCCTGCTAGGCAGAGAGCCTGATGCAGACTCCATTCCAGGACCCTGGGATCATGACCTGAGCTGAAGGCTTAATTGACTGAGCCACCCAGGCGCCCCTCTGTCTCTCCTCTTGCACACATTTCAACACATTTGCCACTCTTTGGCTACCTTTATCCCCCCCATTATAAATCCCCTAAGAATACTTTTTAGACTTATTTTTCCTAATCATCCTCCATGAAATTTTAATACTATAGGAATACCATGTATCTGTTCATTGACTGTTTGAGAATCTGTGACTTATACATAACAAGAGGAAGATTTTTTTCTGCCCCCTCAGAACAAATTTTCACACCCCTGGAGGAAATATCACTCCCACTGAGAATGCATGTCCTAGACTATTTTTCAAAAGAAAGGCTACTGGTGTTTAGAGACATAGAATTTTTCATTGTACAGGAACGACCCACAGATTATAGAATCCTTACCTCCCTTGGACCCTGCTCAATAACTATCAGCAATATTTGTAGTCATTGTGATAATAAAAAAAATGCTTCCTAAGAAAAGAGACAAAGTTTCCTAACAGAAGAATTCCAGATAATATATGTAGATACTCCATATCCAGGAAGTGGAGCTTCATCCCTCCACCACTGCTGTGGGACAAGATTTATGATTACTTTCCAATGAATTGAGTAGGAAAGAAAAATCTGTAACTTTATGGTGGAAGAACCTAGTACACACCATCTTAACCATGTGATAAAGCATATTATTCACTAGTACTGTCATGTGGATATCATGTACCCCTAATATTGTCTGATGCGAAGGGCAGTTAGTCTCTGTGATACTTTTTCAAAAAAGATATAACTCTGATCTATTCATGAAAAAACATTAGAAAAATCCAAATTGAGGGGCACCTGGGTGGCTCAGTCGTTAAGCATCTGCCTTCGGCTCAGGTCATGGTCCCAGGGTCCTGGGATCAAGTCCCACACTGGGCTCCCTGCCAGGTGGGAAGCCTGCTTCTCCCTCTCCCACTCCCCGTGCTTGTGTTCTGTCTCTCGTTGTGCCTCTCTCTGCCAAATAAATAAATAAAATCTTAAAAAAAAAGAAAAATCCAAATTGAAGTGCCATTCTATATAATATCTGATCAGTCAGTACTATTAAAATTGTTAAGGTCACAAATAATAAAGAAAAGCAGAGTAATTTTACAGACCAGATGACATGAAAGTGACATAATCATTTAAGGCAAGTAATAAACTAATTTAGATCTTGGAACAAAAAGAGGGCATAAATGGAAAAACTGGTGACATCCTAATGAAATCTGAAATTTAGTTAATAGTAATACACCAGTGTTAGGTCTGACAAATGGACTATGGTAATATAAGATATTAACAATAGGGGAAATTAGGTGAGAGATACATGGAATTCTCTGTGCTAACCTTACAATTTTTTTTTTGTAAATCTAAAATTATTCAAAAATAGAAAGGTATATATATATTTTTTAATGCCCCCCCCTCCAGACACACGGAACACTTCCAGACACTCCCTCTGAGTAATAGTGCCCTGAATGGAGAAGAGACTATTAGACCAACCTTTTTAAAAATGCACATTCAATCATGTCACTTCCTTGCCCAAATTCTTAAATGACCATCGCCCCTTATTTATCACATGAGACCCACATGGTAAGGTTTGTGATGACCTTTCCAAACTCATCTCTCCCGACCTCACTTCAGGTGCCCTTTCCTTACCTCAGCACCCCTGGCTCCTTGCATTTCTCCAAGCGTATTTGCCGTTTCATGCTTCTATGCCTTCACACTACCTCATATCATGCTAGTCGACAGGATTTAGAAATAGATTACAATGAAGATTTGTCTGAGTTTAAGAAAGATCAAATGGGCCAAGGAGAAGGGCTGTTTGTGTTCATTTTAGTTATTCCCAACTACCTACAATAGTCATCCTGTCTGACAGAATCTTTTGATCAACGATCTAGTCACGTAGATTATTTCTTGCTTGAAAAATGGCCTGTGGTGCCCCAGGAATGAACTAGAGATGGAGCAGCCCATAGTACGTGCGGTCTCAGACCTCGCTATTCTGCGGCTCAGCTACATTCATAGCAAAACGTTGACAGATAGCTCTCAGAAATAATACATTTAATTTAAGCATTTGTTTCTTGTGATAATGACAGGATGGTCATGATTAAAACATGTTTAACCTCTCAGGAGATGGGAACTAAAACATAACTTGTGTGAGCAGCAACAGACGGGTTTGTTTTGTTTGTTGTGAAGACATTAGTTAGTAAGATATATCAGTTTATTATCTTTGCATCCTCTCTGATCCATAAAGAATTTGAATCTTTATGGATTCAATGAAAGATTCACATTGAATGAGTATCAAAACAGGACTGATTGCTTAGCCATCATTTTTGAAGTAGAATTATGTATGGGTCCTATGGCTTTAATAAATAATGCTGTTGTACTCTTACTCTCTCCCCCAAAAAGTTCCATTTAAATAAATACCTAGTTAAATAAAAGTTAATATTCATAGGTCAGGAGATTATTTGTTGTTTGCAAACACTAGAGTACATTTCTATGAAATATTAAAACTTAATTTTTTGAAATATGTCTATACCTTCCTTCTCAAGCTGTCAAATGAGTAAAATTATTGGGTATAGATGTTTAGCTGTACAAAAGCCCTTTTCTGGGATGCCAAAACACAGAAGGCAGAAAGCAATGCAGGATCAATGTGTGCTGACTCACTCACCCTGGAAAAGGTGAAGATGCAGTGTGATTAAATAATTAGCTTGGTTTCAGAGACATGAAAGTCCAATGATTTTAACCAGTATTAAGGTTGTTCATAGCTATAAACAATCATTAAACAAGGTATATATTAAAGAACAGTAAAGAAGCAAGGTTCAGATTTGTGGGAAAGGAGTAAAATTCATACCTCCCATTCTTGGTAGACTCATATCTGTCATTATGGGTAGAAATCTACTCTGACTACCCAAGTGTCACCAAAACTAAAAACCCCACTAGAGACCAATGGACTAGAAAAGCTATTATGTAAAATACTGCACTGCTATCTCTCTACATATCCTCTTGCTATCCAGTAACTTCTATATTATTGGCTAAGTTAGCTGGAAACTTCCAGTTCTGCCAGTCTGTAGCCATAAGGCCACCATATCAGAAAAAAGTAGGAAGGAAAAAAATAGGAAGAAAAAAAGGAAACCCATTAGAAGTTAGTTAATTGGAAAAATAAAGATTAAAATTGTTGTAGAAGAAATAGTTCTTCTTTTAGTAATGACAAAGTTGCTTATATTAGACTAATCATCTCACTGATGGCAATTATAAAATCTTGACCAAAAAAAACAACTATAAGAACATACTAGGATAAGAAAAAAAGTGGTCAGAGACCAAAGGAAAGAAGGGAACTGCACAGAGTAAATTTCATGTTTATGTGACCTGTGTGTACATTCCATTTTACCCAGGACTGTGTGGCTGGACTTTAAGCAGAAATCCACAGACTTACAGTCTTGAAAAATGGAAGGATGGAGTTTGAGTCTGTCAGAGTATGTGGAGTGTGAAAGAGAAATCCCAGAATGGTGGGAACCACAGAGGAGAATATTCAAAACCTGCTCAACACCTTCACCCAGATCCGTGGCTAAGTCCTGAAAGTAGGCATACTAATGCATTAGAGATGCCATGTTTTCCAGTGAAAGCAGTACCTGGGAGACTGGGAGGAGAAAGAAAGGAAAAAAGGGAGAGAGAAAGAGAGAGAGATGTGTGTGAGGGAGAAAGAGAAAGAAAGAACAAAAGAAGAAAGAAAGAAAGAAAGAAAGAAAGAAAGAAAGAAAGAAAGAAAGAAAGAAAGAAAGAAAGAAAGGAAGAAAGAAAGAAAGAAAGAAAGAAAGAAAGAAAGAAAGAAAGGAAGAAAGAGCCTTACATATTTCAACTGCTGCTTACTTCAGAGGAGATAAATTCTGGAGTCTGAGTATAGCCATAAAGTTTTTTCTAAACTGCTAGGAAAAAAAAAAATCAACATTGTTCAGAAAAAGAGAACAGAATCTGAAGCCTCTCCAGAATACATCACCTGCAAAGGCCTGTAAACAATTAAAAAATAGGGATGCCTGGCTAGCTCAGTTGGTTAAGTATCTGCCTTCAGCTCAGGTTATGATGCCAGGGTCCTGGGATTGAGTCCTGCATCGGGCTCCTTGCTCAGACTGGAGATTGCTTCTCCCTCTGATTGCCTCTCCCCCTGCTTGTGCTGGAGCTCTCTCTCTGACAAATAATAAATAAAATATTTAAAAAAATAAAAAATACTAGACTTGCACAGACACAGAAAAATGTAACCCATGGTCTGGGGAAAAAAAACAAAGAATAAAAACCGATAACTAAAAGACTCAGATGTTGGTGTTTGCAGATAAGGACTTTAAAGTACTTACTATAAACATGTGTAATAACTCAAAGATAAGTTGGTTAAAATGGATAAATAGATGGGGAATAATAAGAGGAACACAGAAACAATAAAAAAGCACTAAATGAAAATTCTAGACCTATACAATATAATATCTGAATTACAAAATAATCCCCCACATGGGCTTGTGATCAATTTTGAGAAAGTAAAAGGGTCTGTGAACTTTAAGATAGATCAATACAAATATAAATTATCCAAGCTAAAAGACAGAAAAACTGTATTTTACCAAAAAAAAGTAATATAACATCAATGAATACAAAAACATAGGAAGCTGTATAAAATATATATACTTTGATCTCAAAAGGACAGAAGAGAAAGAATGGAACTGAAAAAACAAACAGAAGACCACTTCAAAGAATAATTTAAAAATTCCAAAAATTTTGTGAAACACACTAACTTAAAATAAAACAAAACACAGAACTCATAAAACACCGAACAAGAGAAGAACAAAGGCAGAGGTACCTAGGTACACCAGAGTCAAAGACTGAAAACCAAAGATAAAGGGTACATGACCAAAGAAAAGGGTCAGTTACTCTTAACTAATGAAAGGCAACAAGAACCCAGACAGAGGATCTCATAATCAGAGATACTGAAGTTCTCATCAATTCTTTAAGAAATAAATAGAACTATCATACCATATAGCATTTTGACTTTATTATTTTCATATAACATGGCCAGATCCAGAAGGGAAAAGTGAAATCACACTACATACATGCAAACAACAATATGAAATACGACTAACTTCCCATCAGAATAAAACAGTAAGACGATGGTACAACATCTTCACAATGTTAAAAGGGTTAAACATCTGTCACGTCAAAATTCTAGATCTTGAAACTATACCCTTTCAAAAGAAAAGCAAATTCAGGCCATGTCACAAGAGAGGAATTGTCACAACAGACCTACATTATAAGAAACACTAAAGGAGCATCTTCTGGCTAAAGGGAAATGGCACCAGATAGAGGCATGGATCTAAAGGTAAAAAAATATGAAGAATATCAGCTATGGTGGATATGCGTGTAAATATAAAAAGTAACATATGTTTTCTTCTCCTAATTGCTATATGAGATATAGGTCTACCAATTACCATAAGATATATAAACCCCACCATATCATGGGGATTATATGCTATAGATCTGCTATACTGTATATGACAATAACAACGCAAAGAATGAAGGACAGGCGCCTGGGTGGCTCAGTTGGTTAAGCGACTGCCTTCGGCTCAGGTCATGATCCTGGAGTCCCTGGATCGAGTCCCACATCGGGCTCCTGCTCAGCAGGGAGTCTGCTTCTCCCTCTGACCCTCTTCCCTCTCATGCTATCTCTCATTCTCTCTCTCTCAAATAAATAAATAAAATCTTTAAAAAAAAAGAATGAGGGACAAATAGGAATAAACAGTTACAGTGTCTTTTCCATTTCATATGACATAAAATTAACTCTGAGTGGACTATGATTAGTTAAGAATAAGTATTTTAAACAACCACGTAAATAATTATGCAAAGTTATGCACCAACAGTGCCTTCAAATAATAACAAAATTAAAACTATATTTTTATTCAAAATTCAGACATATAATAAGTCATAACTATGCAACAGATACTGGGCTAGGTATTAGGTATCCTTGTTAAAAAGAGCAGGAAGGAAACCAAATAGTGAGAAAATGGAAGAATATGGCAGAGAAGAAGTGGTTGCTCTCTTTCTAAAACAGTTACTCAGGACATATGAAAAGTTCACCAGATTTATTTAAGCCACAGATTCCTGTGGTGGTTAATAAAACCAAGAGATCAATGATGCCATTATTTATGCAATGAGACGGAAACTGATGAGATGAAAAGTATCACTTTCTGCCAGTTAGGAATTTGGAAGAAAAAAAAATTAATCCCGGTGAAGCAAAAGGACAGCCATGCAAAGTTCAATCAAAATGATTCAGATTTCTGGATATGGCCACAGATTCTTGGCAATAATATGTTTGTGAAAGGATGTGGTAAGTCTTATTCCAAGATAGAAAGAATATATTTGAGCATAGTCTTACTGACATGACATGACATTTATAAAGTAAATATAAAGCTACTTATCATGGAATAACCAGAATGACATGTATAAAAATATAGTACAGAATAGAGATGGTTATTTCCATAATAAAACCATTAAGGAAAAAAATTAGGAAGGCAGGCAAAAACAAGTCATAATCTGAGCGAGTACTATATGAATATTAAATAAAGCAAACCTGGTATTTTAATACAAGTTGGTAACTGAACATGGTATGTCTCTCTGTCTCTCTCTTTCCCTTTATAAAATACCAACTGTTTGAAGTTTGAAAGACTGACTTGCCATATCCCACAGTTACTTCATTAGTTTGTATACATGACTGTTTTGAAAATTTAACAAAAAAGTCATGTTAAACAACAGCATGGTGCATGAATGTTATATTAACCAAACGAAGGGTTTTTGTTAGTGTTTTATCATCATCATCATCATCATCATCAATAACAACAGCAGCAGTCTCTGTAGAGGAGAGAACATACCCAATTAATCAACTATAGAAATAGGAATATCTTGATTCATTAACAACATTTATTAAGGGCCTACAAAGCAGTCCCAGCCTGTTTGAAAAATGTTGTGGGGGCAAGTACGGTTGGGGCAAAGTACATAATCAGTTATACTTAACTAATCAAAGGCAACAAGAACCCAGACAGAGGATCTCATGATTAGAGACACTGACGTTCTCACCAATTCTTTAAGAAATAAATAGAACTATCATACTAATAGCATTTCAACTTTATTATTTTCATAAAATGTGGCCAGATCCAGAGAGAGTATTTGCCATTCTCAGTCAGTAGTCCATCCTTCTCCTCAAATTCTGATGCCTGTCTAAACTTAATTCTTCATCCAGCATTAGAATCACCCAAAATGTTTCCTGAACATTCAAACCATGTTTAGAAGAGAATGGGTTTGAGGGGAAGCATAGGAGTAACAATTATAGTTGATCCTTGAACAACCTGATGTTTAGGGGCACTGACTCCCACACAGTGGAAAATGTGTACAAAACTACTGACTCCCCAAAAATGTAACTCCTAATAGCCTACAATTGACTAGAAGCCATACAGATAACATATGCAGGAGATTAATATATATTTTGCATATTATATGTATTATATACTGTATTCTTACATTAAAGTAAGCTAGAGAAAAGAAAGTGCAAAGAAAATCATGAGGAAGAGAAATACATTTATAGTACTATATTGTACTTAAAAAAAAAAACCAAAAAACAAAAAACAACTGTGTATTAGCGGACCCATGAGGTTCAAATCCATGTTTTAAGGGTCAACTGTACTTAAATTCCAGTAAGTTTCAGAGACTTTTTATATCAGTACTGTTTATCAACTTATTTAATCATCACAAGACTTAGAGGTAGAAATGAGTATCCTTATTTTACAGATAAGGAAATCAGAAATTAGAGAGGTTCAGAATCTTGTCCAAGGACACATAGCTAGTAGGCAAAGGGATGAAAAGGGGAACTCCAGTCTGTGTAACTCATAGTCAGATTTCCATTCTATCACCATTACCTCTCTTACCTACAAGAGATGCCATGATCGTGATCCATTACACAGAATTATTGAGTCATGTAGGTGGTTAACTAAACCTTTATGGCAAAGTTCACTTGATGCATCATAATTAGCAACAGAGGTTAGCTAATCAAAGTACTAATGATAACCTAACTGGTGCAGTCTTTGACTGCTTACAAAGCACTTTCAGGTAATTATGTAATTTGATTCTTTATAACAGTGATGTGTGGCAGGGATTTTCCTCCTAACTTTACAGGTGAAGAAATTAAGGCTCAAAGAAATTTACTGACTTTCCCCCAAGTCATTAAACTTCCAAAGATGTAAACTTGGGAAATGAATGAATTCCAGCTCATTATCTTATGTTTTTCAAATACAACATATGACACTATCCCACATGATGAGATGATCAAGAGCAGGGTTCTTAGGAGTCCTTCCCATGTTCAGAAATGACATGTGGTGCATTCCTTCAGTGGGTAATCACCCTTCCACCTGCAATCTTAGATCCTAGTTGTGATTCTGGTCTCTTCTCCATGGAAAACATTCTTGAAAGACCACTGCATTGCCCTGTGAATACAGATTTGTGTCTGACTTCTTTCATGCTCTGTACCACCTGAGAACACTTTTGTGATCTTAAAGGAAACACTGAAAGCATTTTCTGCTACCATCTCCCATCCATAGTTTCTGTAACATGCCATAAAAGGAACTTTTCTTTTTTGTTTCACTACAAAAGCTGTGCATTTTAGCTTATTGAGCAATTTTCCATACTTTAGGCATTTTCCATACTTTATAGTAGGCTTCTACTGCTCAATAAAACAACACACATAGAACTAAGCATTTTATCTCCTAGTTTGATTTCTAAGACTGGTTTCAAATAACTAATGTATTCTAAGAGTAATGGAAAATGCTAGGAGACTGTGACAGAATTAAATCAAATAATAAAGGGAATTTGATATCTACTTCCCTGTCTTCTTTACTTGTCCAAACAAAATTTCCCATTGGTGGATTTGAATTTTGGTAACAGGTAAGTCCTAGTTGAGCAAAATATGGTTGATTAACCTTGTTTCTTGAAAAAAGAGAAGAAGGAAAAGGGGAAGGAAAAAATTTTGGTTAATATTTTGGAATTTTATTTTAGAATTTTATTTAGTTATTTAGAATAAAAATGCTCTGTTACATTTTGTATATCAAAGACCACTCACAAAAAGATATGGCCTAGTAGTTCACCCTCTTGAGAGCAGTAAATGTCAAAATAGTAAATGAGGGGGCAGAGCAAGATGGCGGAGAAGTAGGAGACCTGGATTTCGTCTGGTCTCAGGAATTCAGCAGAAAAGGGATCAAACCATTCTGAACCCCTACAAACTCAACAGGAGACCGAAGAAGAGAGTAGCAACAACTCTCTGAACAGAGAAGCGACCACTTACTGGAAGGTAGGACGTGCGGAGAAGTGAATCCGAGGCGATATTCAGGAGGATAGACAGCGGGGGAGGGGGCCTCCGTTGGCTGCTTCTGGCAAGTGCTAGAGCCGCAGAGCACAAAATTGGAACTTTTAGAAGTCGGATCCACTGAGAGATGTCGCACCAGTGGCTAAACGGGGGGTGGAACCCTCGTGGGACACTGTGGTCTCAGGACCCTCGGGATCACAGAAACCAGGGGTGCCTGAGAGCTCCCAGGCATCAGAGCGGGGAAGCCGGCTGCAGAGAGAGCCCTCTGCTCGGGGTTGCCATAAACTGTGATCCGCGGCCCAGTTGGGCCACTGCTCCTCCAGCAGGGACCCAACAAGCGGCAGAGCTGGGGAGATTTCCCTTCCTCCCCCGGGAGGAGCAGTGCGGGAGTGCACCGCAGGGATCTGCTGGGTCTGGAGACTCCACACGGGGTCGGGTGCCAGAGATAGAAACGCTCGGTCACAGACTGGGTGAGCACGCAATGCGGCCAGAGACCAGGGAGACAGGAGTGACTGCCGTTCTCTGGGGGCGCACTGAGGAGCAGGGCCTCGAGTTCTTAGCTCCTCCGGGTGGAGATTGGGAAGCCACCATTTTCGCCCTGGTCCTCCAAAGCTGTACTGAGAGCTTGCAGGGAACAAAAGCTCCTAAGAACAAACCCGAGCAGCTTGCTTAGCCGGGAGGGACAAGGGCGGAGCAATTCTGCCTCCGGCAAAGACATTTGGGAACCATGGCAACAGGCCCCTCCCCCAAAAGATCAGCATGAACAGCCAGCAAGCCAAGACCAAGTTTACCGATCAAGGAGAGCGGGAGAACTCCAGCGCTAGGGAAATACTGCACATAGAATTCATGGCTTTTTTGACCATGATTCATTAGTTTTGCAAAGTTAATTTTCTTAACTATTTTTTTTATTTTTATTTTTCCCTTTTTCAACCAACATCTTATCAATCCCTTTTTTAAAAAAAACATTTTTTATTTTTCATTTTTAGAGTGATATTTTATCCCTTCATAGTAGTTACCCTTATTTTTGGCATATATATATAAGTTGTTCTCTCTTTAAAATTTTGCGATACAGTTTCTTCTAACAGATCAAAATATACCCTAAATCACTAGTATATGGCTTTGTTCTAGTCTCCTGCCTGATCACATTCTCTCCCTTTTCCTCCATGTTTTTTAAATCTTTCTTTTTTCAAACAACTTCTTATCTTATCAGTTCCTTTTATAAAATCTTTTATAATTTTCATCTTTACAGTCATCTTCCATCCCTTCATTGTATCAACCCTTATTTTGTACATATTTAAGTCTTTCCTCCTTTAAAATTTTAGGAGGCACATTCTTCTAACAGACCAAAATACACCCAAAATCTAGTGTGTGGCACTGATCTTGCACTAGCCTGATCATATCTGATCATATTCTGTTTTTTTTGTATTGTTCTGTTTTTGTTTTTATCTTTTTCTTTTTTTTTTCTTTCTTTTTTCTTTCTTTCCCTTTCTTTTCCCCTGGTTTCAGGTCTTTTCTGATTTGTATACAGTATATTTGCTGGGGACGTTGTTAACCTGTTAGCATTTTGTTCTCTCATTCATCTATTCTCCTTTGGACAAAATGACAAGATGAAAAAAATCACCTCAGCAAAAAGAACAAGAGGTAGTACCCTCAGCCAGGGACCTACTCAATACGGACGTTAGTACGATATCGGACCTAGAGTTCAGAATCATGACTTTAAAGATACTAGCTCGGCTTGAAAAAAGCATGGAAGTTATTAGAGAAACCCTAGAGAAATAAAAGAACTAAAATCTAAACAAGTCAAAATCAAAAAGGCTATTAATGAGGTGCAATCAAAAATGGGGGCACTAACTGCTAGGATAAATGAGGCAGAAGAGAGAATCAGCGATATAGAAGACCAAATCATGGGATATAAAGAGGCTGAGAAAAAGAGAGAGAAACAACTACAGGATCACGAGGGCAGAATTCAAGATATAAGCGATACGATAAGAGGAAACAACATTAAAATAATTGGGATCCGAGAAGAAGAAGAAAGAGAGAGAGGGGCAGAAGGTGTATTGGAGCAAATTATAGCAGAGAACATCCCTAATGTGAGGAAGGAAACAGGCATCAAAATCCAGGAGGCACAGAGAACCCCTCTCAAAATCAATAAAAATAGGTCAACACCCCAACATCTAATATTAAACCTTACGAGTCTCAGAGACAAAGAGAAAATCCTGAAAACAGCTCAGGAAAAGAGATATGTAATCCACAATGGTAGAAATATTAGATTGGCAACAGACCTATCCACAGAGACCTGGCAGGCCAGAAAGGACTGGCAGGATATCTTCAGGGCACTAAACGAGAAAAATATGCAGCCAAGAATACTATATCCAGCTAGGCTGTCATTGAACATTGAAGGAGAGATAAAAAGCTTCCAGGACAAACAAAAACTAAAGGAATTTGCAAACACGAAACCAGCCCTCCAAGAAATATTGAAAGGGCTCCTCTAAGCAAAGAGAGACCCTAAAAGCAGCATAGATCAGAAAGGAACACAGACAATATACAGTAACGGTCACCTTACACGCAATACAATGGCACTAAATTCATACCTTTCAATAGTTACCCTGAATGTAAATGGGCTCAATGCCCCAACCAAAAGACACAGGCTATCAGATTGGATTAAAAAACAAGACCCATCCATATGCTGTCTGCAAGAGACTCGTTTTAGACCCAAAGACACCCCCAGGTTGAAAGTGAGGGGGTGGAAAACCATTTACCATGCTTATGGACACCAAAAGAAAGCTGGGGTGGCAATCCTTATATCAGAGAAATTAGATTTTAAACCAAAGACTGTAATAAGAGATGAAGAAGGA
>NW_027397099.1:12744344-12770440 GCF_003265705.2 Callorhinus ursinus
ATTGGATTATTTGTTCTTTGGGTGTTGAGTTTGAGAAGTTCTTTATATATTTTGGAGAGTAGCCCTCTATGTGATATGTCATTTGCAAATATCTTCTCCCATTTTGTCAGGTGTCTTTTGGTTTTGTACACTGTTTCTTTCACTGTGCTAAAGCTTTTTATCTTGATGAAGTCCCAGTAGTTTATTTTTGCCCTTGCTTCCCTTGCCTTTGGCGATGTTTCTAGGAAAAGTTGCTGTGGCTGAAGTTGAAGAGGTTGCTGCCTGTGTTCTCCTTTAGGATTTAATGGACGCCTGTCTCACATTTAGGTCTTTCAACCATTTAGGGTCTATTTTTGTGTGGTGTAAGGAAATGGTCCAGTTTCATTCTTCTGCATGTGGCTGTCCAATTATCCCAACACCATTTGTTGAAGAGACTGTCTTTTATCCACTGGACATTCTTTCCTGCTTTGTCAAAGATGAGTTGACCATACAGTTGAGGGTCCATTTCTGGGCTCTCAATTCTGTTCCATTGATCTAGGCGTCTGTTTTTGTGCCAGTACCATACTGTCTTGATGATGACAGCTTTGTAATAGAGCTGGAAGTCTGGAATTGTGATGCCGCCAGCTTTGCTTTTCTTCTTCAACATTCCTCTGGCTATTCGGGGTCTTTTCTGGTTCCATACAAATTTTAGGATTATTTGTTCCATGTCTTTGAAAAAGGTGGATGGTATTTTGATATGGATTGTACTGAATGTGTAGATTGCTCTAGGTAGCATTGACATCTTCAAAATATTTGTTCTTCCAATCCATGAGCATGGAACGTTTTTCCATTTCATTGTGTCTTCTTCAATTTCTTTCATGAGTATTTTATAGTTTTCTGAGTATAGATCCTTTGCCTCTTTGGTTAGATTTATTCCTAAGTATCTTATGGTTTTGGGTGCGATTGTAAATGGGACTGACTCCTTAATTTCTATTTCTTCTGTCTTGTTGTTGGTGTACAGGAATGCCACTGACTTCTGTGCATTGATTTTATAGCCTGCCACTTTACTGAATTCCTGTATGATTTCTAGCACTTTTGGGGTGGAGTCTTTTGCGTTTTCCACATACAGTATCATATCATCTGCAAAGAGTGAGAGTTTGACTTCCTCTTTGCCGATTCGGATGCCTTTTATTTCTTTTTGTTGTCTGATTGCTGTGGCTAAGACTTCTAACACTATGTTGAATAGCAGTGGTGATAGTGGACATCCCTGCCGCGTTCCTGACCTTAGGGGAAAAGCTCTCAGTTTTTCCCCATTGAATCATATTCGCTGTGGGTTTTTCAAAGATGGCTTTTATGATACTGAAGTATGTACCCTCTATCCCTATATTCTGAAGAGTTTTGATCAAGAAAGGATGTTGTACCTTGTCAAATGCTTTTTCTGCATCTTTTGAGTGGATCATATGGTTCTTGTTCTTTCTTTAATGTATTGTATCACATTAATTGATTTGCAGATGTTGAACCAGCCTTGCAGCCCAGGGATAAATCCCACTTGGTCGTGGTGAATAATCCTTTTAATATACTGTTGGATCCTATTGGCTAGTATTTTGGTGAGAATTTTTGCATCCATGTTCATCAAGGATATTGGTCTGTAATTTCTTTTTTTAAAAAAAGATTTATTTATTTATTTATTTTTTAACAGAGAGACAGCGAGAGAGGGAACACAAGCAGGGAGAGTGGGAGAGGGAGAGGCAGGCTTCCCGCCGAGCAGGGAGCCCGATGTGGGACTCAATCCCAGGTCCCTGGGATCATGACCTGAGCCGAAGGCCGACGCTCAATGACTGAGCCACCCAGGCACCTTGTAATTCTCCTTTTTGATGGGGTCTTTGTCTGGTTTGGGGATCAAGGGAATGGTGGCCTCATAAAATGAGTTTGAAGTTTTCCTCCATTTCTATTTTTTGGAACAGTTTCAGGAGAATAGGTATTAATCATTCTTTAAATGTTTGGTAGAGTTCCCCTGGGAAGCCATCTGGCCCTGGGCTCTTGTTTGTTGGGAGATTTTTGATGAGTGCTTCAATTTCCTTAGTGGTTATAGGTCTGTTCAGGTTTTCTATTTCTTCCTGGTTCAATTTTGGTAGTTGATACATCTCTAGGAATGCACGCATTTCTTCCAGGTTATCTACTTTGCTGGCATAGAGTTGCTCATAAAATGTTCTTAAAATTGTTTGTATTTCTTTGGTGTTGTTTGTGATCTCTCCTCTTTCATTCATGATTTTGTTGATTTGTTGATTCATTCACTCATTTCTCTTTTCTTTTTGATAAGTCTGGCCAGGGGTTTATCAATCTTGTTAATTCTTTCAAAGAACCAGCTCCTAGTTTCGTTGATCTGTTCCACTGTTCTTTTGGTTGTTATGTCATTGATTTCTGCTCTGATCTTTATTATTTCTCTTCTCCTGCTGGATTTAGGCTTTATTTGCTGTTCTTTCTCCAGCTCCTTTAGGTGTAGGGTTAGGTTGTGTATTTGAGACCTTTCTTGTTTCTTGAGAAAGGCTTGTATTGCTATATATTTTCCTCTTAGGACTGTCTTTGCTGTATCCCAAAGATTTTGAACAATTGTGTTTTCATTTTCACTGGCTTCCATGAATTTTTTAAATTCTTCTTTAATTTCCTGGGTAACCCATTCATTCCTTAGTAGGATGCTCTTTAGACTCCACGTATTTGAGTTCTTTCCGACTTTCCTCTTGTGACTGAGTTCTAGTTTCAAAGCATTGTGGTCTGAAAATATGCAGGGAATGATCTCAATGTTTTGGTAGTGTTTGAGACCTGATTTGTAACCTAGGATGTGATCTATTCTAGAAAACGTTCCATGGGCACTAGAGAAGAAGGTGTATTCTGTTGCTTTGGGATGGAATGTTCTGAATATATCTGTGAAGTCCATTTGGTCCAATGTGTCATTTAAAGTCTTTATTTCCTTGTTGATCTTTTGCTTAGATGATCTGTCCATTTCAGTCAGGGGGGTGTTAAAGTCCCCCACTATTATTGTATTGTTGTTGATGTGTTTCTTTGCTTTTGTTATTAATTGGCTTATATAAGTGGCTGCTCCCATGTTAGGGGCATAGATATTTACAATTCTTAGATCTTCTTGTTGGATAGACCCTTTAAGTAGGATATACTGTCCTTCCTCATCTCTTGTTACAGTCTTTGGTTTAAAATCTAATTTCTCTGATATAAGGATTGCCACCCCAGCTTTCTTTTGACGTCCATTAGCATGGTAAACTGTTTTCCACCCCCTCACTTGAAACCTAGAGGTGTGTTTGGGTCTAACATGAGTGTCTTACAGGCAGCATATCAATGGGTCTTGTTTTTTTTCTTTTTTAGTCCAATCTGATACCCTGTGTGTTTTGATTAGCGCATTGAGCCCATTTACATTCAGGGTAACTATTGAAAGATATGAATTTAGTGCCATTGTATTGCATGTAAGGTGACTGTTTCTGTATATTGTCCATGTTCCTTTCTGGTCTATGTTACTTTTAGGCTCTCTCTTTGCTTAGAGGAGCACTTTCAATATTTCTTCGAGGGCTGGTTTCATGTTTGCAAATTCTTTAGTTTTGGTTTGTCCTGGAAGCGTTTTATCTCTCCTATTTTCAATGACAGCCTAGCTGGATTTAGTATTCTTGGCTGCATATTTTTCTCATTTAGTGCTCTGAATATATCATGCCAGTCCTTTCTTCCCTGCCAGGTCTCTGTGGATAGGTCTGTTGCCAATGTAATGTTTCTACCATTGTAGGTTACAAATCTCTTCTCCTGAGCTGATTTCAGGATTTTCTCTTTGTCTCTGAGACTCGTAAGTTTTACTATTAGATGTTGGGGTGTTGACTTATTTTTATTGATTTTGGGAGGGGTTCTTTGTGCCTCCTGGATTTTGATGCCTGTTTGGTTCCCCAAATTCTGGAGGTTCTCTGCTATAATTTGCTCCAATATACCTTCTGCCCCCCTCTCTCTTTCTTCTTCTTCTGGGATCCCAATTATTCTAATGTTGTTTTGTCTTACGGTATCGCTTATCTCTCGAATTCTGCCCTCGTGATCCAGTAGTTGTTTATCTCTCTTTTTCTCAGCTTCTCTATTTTCCATCATTTGGTCTTCTAAATCACTAATTCTCTTTTCTGCCTCATTTATCCTAGTAGTTATAGCCTCCATTTTTGATTACACCTCATTAATAGCCTTTTTTATTTCAACTTGGTTATATTTTAGTTCTTTTATTTCTCCAGAAAGGGTTTCTCTATCAACTTCCATGCTTTTTCAAGCTCAACTAGTATCTTTAAAGTCATCATTCTGAACTCTAATTCTGACATCTTACTAATGTCCATATTGATCAGGTCCCTGGCAGTTGGTACTGCCCCTTCTTCTTTTTGTTCAGGTGACTTTTTCCGTCTTGTCATTTTGTCCAGAGGAGAATAGATGAATGAAAGAACAAAATGCTAACAGAGTAACAACGTCCCCAGAAAATATACACTAAACAAATTAGAAAAGACCTGAAACCAGGGGAAAAGAAAGGGAAAGAAAGAAAAAAGAAAAAAAATACAAAAACAAATAAACAAAAACAAAACAAAACTTAAAAAACAGAATATGATCAAATATGATCAGGGTGGTGCATAAATCAGTGCCACACAGTAGATTTTGGGTGTATTTTGGTCTGTTAGAAGAAAGTGCCTCCCAAAATTTTAAAGAAAGAAAAACTTATATATGTACAAAAATAAGGGTTAATACAATGAAGGGATGGAATATGACTGTAAAGATGAAAATTAGAGAAGAGTTTATAAAAGGAATTGATAAGATAAGAAGTTGGTTGAAAAAAGAAAGAAGAGGATTAAAAAAAAAAAGGGAGAGAATGTGATCAGGCAGGAGACTAGAACAAAGCCATACACTAGAGATTTAGGGTATATTTTGATCTGTTAGAAGAAACTGTATCCCAAAATTTTAAAGAGAGAACAACTTATATATATATACCAAAAATAAGGGTAACTACTATGAAGGGATAGAATATGACTCTAAAAATGAAAAATAAAAAAGACTTTTTAAAAAAGGGATTGATAAGATGTTGGTGAAAAAGGGAAAAAGAAATACTTAAAAAAAAAAAGACAGTTTAAAAAAAATTAACTTTGAAAGATTAAAGAATCATGGGGGAAAAGCCATGAATTCTATGTGCAGTATTCCCCTAGCACTGGAGTTCTGCTGTTCTCATTGATCGGTAAACTTGGTCTTATCTGGCTGTTTGTGCTGATCTTCTGGGGGAGGGGCCTGTTGCTGTGGTTCTCAAATGTGTTTGCCAGAGTTAGGATTACCCCGCCCTTGCCGCGTCTGGGCTAAGTACCCTGCTTGGGTTTGCTCTCGGGAGTTTTGTTCCTTGCAAGCTTTCTGTACAGCTTTGGAGGACGACAGTAAAAATGCAGGCTGCCCAATCTCCACCCCAGAGGAGCCGAAAACTAGGGGCCCCACTCCTCAGTGAGCCCCCAGAGAAAAGCAGTCAGTCACTCCCGTCTCCCTGGTCTCCGGCCACACTCCATGCTCACCTGGCCTGTGATCGAGCATTTCTATATCTGTCACTAGACCCTGTGTGGAGTCTCCAAACCCAGCAGAACCCAGCAGATCCCTGCAGTGCACTCGTGCACCATACTCCCAGGGGAGGAAGGGGAGTCTCCCCGGATCTGCCGCTTGTTGGGTCCCTGCTGGAGGTGCCGTGGATCACGGTTTATGGCAACCCCCAGCTGAGAGCCCACTCCTTGCTCCATCTCTGCAGTCGGCTTCCCTGCTCTGATACCTGGGAGCTCTGCCACACTCAGGCATCCCCGGTCTTTCTGTGACCCCGAGGGTCCTGAGACCATACTGTCCCAGCAAGGGTTCCACCCCCCGCTTAGCCACTGGAGCGATGTCCCTCAGCGGAACCGACTTCTAAAAGTTCTGATTTTGTGCTCCGCGGCTCTATCACTTGCCAGAAGTGGCTGATGGAGGTCCCCACCCCCGCCGTCTATCCTCCCGAATATCGCCTCAGATTCACTTCTCCACACGTCCTACCTTCCAGAATGTGGTTGCTTTTCTGCTAAGAGAGTTGTTGCTATTCTTTTCTTCGATCTCCTATTGAGTTCGTAGGTGTTCAGAATGGTTTGATCCCTATCCAGCTGAATTCTTGGGACTAGACGAAATCCAGGTCTCCTACTCCTCCCCTCTGACAACTGATTTTTAATATATGCAAATAAGTGACCAGGCATTTAGCAGGAAGATGTATGTACATATCTTCCCTCACTGGTAATCAAGGGAATGCAAATTAAAATTATGATGATTTTATAATTAGAGTTGGTCAACTCAACCCATGCTTGGAGTTTTTCTTCCTCAAGGACTTGTATAATAAAATGAAAGGGACAACAACCACAAAAGGTATATACTAATAAAGACAAAGAGAACAGATAAAAAGAGCAACTAATTTACTGCTAATGGAGGGAGGATGAAGTAAAAGATTATATGTTGAAGTCTAAGAACTTATCCCAAGCTTTTTCCTTAATTGCTCTCTGGATACCAGCAAAAAGGCTTCATGTGCCAACTTGGAAAACAGAAATGTCTTCTCTGAGAAATTTAGCTAGCTCAAGTGAAAAATCTAAAACTAAAACCACTAGTGTTCAACATTACCCAGGGAAATGGACCAGCCAGGTCACAGTCAGGGCACCTGGGTGGCTTAGTCAGTTAAGCATCTACCTTGGTCTCAGGTCATGATCCCAGTGTCCTGGGATAAAGCCCCCATTGGGCTCCTTGCTCCACAGGGAGCCTGCTTCTCCCTCTCCCTCTGTGGCTCCCCCACCCCCCAGCTCATGCACAGGTGCTCTCTCTCTCTCTTTCAAATAAATAAAATCTTTAAAAAAAAAAGTCCCTTCCAGAGCTTCCCATCAGTTTGCCCTACTCCTAATATGAGAAAAAAGTCAACAATCACCAGACTCGTGAAAATTCTCTAACAAGAGTAACGGAAGCCAAAACAGGTAAAGCAGATAAAGGTAGGATAGAAGACAAACAGACAAAAGCAACTTGAAGGAAACAAGCTATAGAAAAGGAAGAAAACAAAACAACAGTTATTAATGTCTTTAGGGAGAGAGAAGAAGAGATGACAGACTTACAGGACTGTGGTTTCCTCTCTAATAGAGAGAGGCAAATAGAAGGTCATCAAGGGAATTGATAACATTAAGTTTCTGAAGCTAGAAGTGTCTCCTCCCTCTGTAAGGAGCTGAAGGGTCTCTTTGCAACTCCATGACTTGGCAAACAGAATGGCAATATTGGTAGAGACAGAAGGCAAAGGAAGGGCACTTTCTAAATTATATTAGAGCTAGAAAGAAATACCCATAGACACACACACACATGCACACCCACAATTCTCTAGATTCTATAAGTGCAGAGAAAATAAAAGTGAAGTGAGAGCAGAACCCAGTGACTGGTGTGCTATACACATTTTTCTTTATGTTGTATGGTAAGAGGAGTGAAAACTTTGAGGTTAGAAAGATCTGGAATCAGATCCTGGCTCTGCCATCTGACACCTGGGAGAATTTGGGCAAACCAATGTCACCAAGCTTTACTCACTTCACACATGAAATGGAATAATAAAAGACATTCTATAGGATTATTGTGAGTATTCAAGATAATGAATACCGAAGCACTTTGTCGCAAAGTCCTTGTTTCAAAGTATAAACTAAATCAGTATCAGTTATTATCATTATAGTAATATATGTGGAGTTCTCATTACATATTAATGGTTTACCTATCCTCATCAAATGTTCTTCCTGTTTTTATTCCTTTGCTAATTAAATAACCTCCCCAGTTTTCTACCCACATCTGTCAATTGATCCATAGATATATATATAGATATAATCTACATAGATATGTATGTCTATTGGTATCTATTTTATATATAATATCTATTTTATATATATGATATATATTTTTATATATTATATAAATAGATATACCAGGCTGCATGGATCCTACCTTACTATGGAAGTCAAGCTTGTGTTTCCCAGAAGGAAAATAAACAGGCAAATAACTCCCCTTACAGAGTTCTGGCTTTATAATTGTTTCTAAGTGTTCATACCTTACAGTCAGTTTAAAAGCTTTTTTTGGCCTTGTTTTTTCTATCTCACATTTGCTAAGTGGCCTTCAATTGTGCATGCCTATTTTAGGATGTTTAAAATGTTCTATGTATGATTAGGAAATCTAATAATTGATTGCGTGGGAAGGAAGGATATCAAAAAGGAGAGGAAGAGAAGCTGAATTATACAAACAAAAACATTCCAAGAGCAAAGATTGCTCTTCTGTGCCAGATCAAAATATGTCTTGCAAACATTCACTTCTACTTGAAATTGCCAGGGGCAATGTGCCTGCATTTTATGTCATTCAATTGTACCAAGATTACATTTTGAAAACTCAGGATGATCTGTGGTTACAGTCATTTGGTTTCTGGTGGGTGCTGTGTCTTTTTTTTTTTTTTTTCCCCTTCATTCAGCAGCCAGATACCTGAAGCTGGTGGCAAAGTCATAAACCACAAAGCTGAATGAAAGGCAGTGGGCTATAATTCAGTTCACATTTAATGGCACCTGGAGCAATTAGGCCTGATGACAACCAGTTTATCAAAGAGTAAAATTTGAATCCATTCTTTCTCATCCCAGGAGCTCTAGACAAGCTCATATTTGAACTTGAGCAAGCGATCACCAGACTTCCTTTAGTCAGGACTTTTTGCTTGTTTGTTTCTTTAATGGAAACCTTCTGAAGCCCTGGATTCCTTTGAATCTTTGCTGTTGAGAACCCTGTATTCACCCAGGCAGCATTAACTTTGCTCAGTAAAGATGCTTCTGACTGTAAGAGAAATGATAATATAGTGATAGATGATATTTATTGAGCACTTACATTACACAGGGAATGATGTGAAAGCTTTATAATGATTAGTACATCTAATGCTCACAAGTCCCTGAGGAAAGTATTAAGCTCTTTATCATACAGGTATGAAAAGTGAGGTCTTGAGAGAAGAAATGTTTTGCTCAATTCAACAAAGCCAGTGTGACTGAGTGCCTTGTGAGTTAATCAAAATCCATTTCCTTCATTTATGGGGTGCTAGCCTACATTTTCCATCTTTCCCTGAAATTAGCTGTGTCAATGCAATTAACTTCTGAGCAACATGTTTAAGAAGGAGGGGGTCTTTCATATGGGCCCCTTCCCTTCTTCACTTTTGGCTGAATGGAGAATACACTAAGGCCATTTTAAAATGGTAGACCCACCAAAGAATAAGAGCATGGGTCTTGGATTGATAAAAGAAAGCATATCCTACAAATTCACTTAGCCACCCATTAGACATTAGCAAGAAATCATGTCAGAGGCTTAATACAGTAAGATTTATTGGTTACTAGCTGTAATATTTATGTAAATGATAGCTGCCATCAGGGACATAATGGAGCATTTAACTCATATTGTCTGCTTCTGAAGAACAAGGTATTAACCCCTGTCCTATATATCACATCTAAGCCTGATGAATAAATCCCCCTCATTACAACTCTGAACACTTGCCTCATTCCATCTTACCTGACAACTGTCTTGTTATTGTGTTGATTGGGGAAATCAATGAGTAATTTACCTTGACTATATCTCCAATAAAAATATAGATATATATCCACGATTTGAAAAATCACAAATATAATATTTCCAAGGAAAAGGAGTAGTAAAATTGTCATTTTAGAGCCCTTGTTTTCAGCCTTGGATACTTTGAGATTAATGACTCAAGCAATTTGATAAATCTGATAAGGTTTATGCATACTTAGGTCCCCCAAATGCATATAAATATAATATTTTGCATAAAATCCTGGGATCCACAGAAATGGATTTAGGACCCCTGACACATGTGATTTCAAATAATTCACATGGAAGTTTTGCTTGACAGCAGTTTTATTATCCTCATTTTACAGATGACAAAACATAAGATACAAGTGGTAAGTGACTGCCTAAGCTCAGACATTTGGTACATGGCAGAATCAGGACTTAAATTCAAGACAATTTTACTCCATGGTTCATGTCCTTTTGACTACATTATGATTCCTCAGCCCCTGTGAAACATCATCTAGTTTCTCACAACTAACTTAAAACCACTCTTCTAACATTAAATTTTGTAAAATATGCCAGACTTTACCATTCAAAATATCCACTATTTGTACAACTGTGCAAATTTAGTGGGTATGTGAAAAAGACTGATAGAAATATTGAGATTGAGAGATTAAGAGAGAGAGATACAGAAAGATCAAGAAAGCTAATATCTTCATAAATTATTATGTAAGTTATTATCTATAAGTGACATTTACTTTCATCCAAAAGTCTTACAGAAACCTATGGTAAAGATAACATAAAATAGCCTCCTGTGCTTATTCCCAAAGTTCACCTACTCTCTCGCCATAAGGAGCTGGAGTTACCAAAAGGAGCCTGGCTCTTTGGTACATACTAAGAAATTTCTTCCGTCTCAAATCCTTTTCCCTCTTTGCTTTCATAAATCCCATCATCTTATTTAACACATTCTCCAGCCAATGACCAATTTCTCCCCCTAAATTAAAACAAAATAAATAAACCTGTTTCCTGGTTTGTGTGGGAGTAAGAACAATGTGAGGGATCAAAGTATAGTTGGTATAACCAGGTTGGGAAGAATAATTGCACATCCCTTAATAGCATTTATTTCTCTGGAATTGTTTGGCTTATGGTTCCTTCCCCCAATAGATTATTCCCTAAGAAGGCAGTGATTCTCACCTTCCTCTTTCTCTAATATATTTCCCATACCCGTGCAGCTCCTAACACAGAATAGGTATATTATATTTGTTGAATGACTGAAAGGTGGGAGCTTTTCCCCAATTCAGGGATTTGGGGTAATCTCAAATGGTGACAGACAGAGCAAGTTCTCTAGTTTGCATTGTTCCTGACTGGCTTCAGCACACCTCACACAATTGAGAATCTGACTTATGAAATGAGCCTCATGGGTCTCAAGCTAATGAGAAACATTGCAACCACCTAGGTGGAATAGACCACACAAACATTTTAAATTGCTTTTCCTCCCTCCTCAGGAGCAGCTGAGTTGGGGATTTGCAGACAGAAGGGCAGATGGTGTCGCTCTGCCACAGTTTAGAGATGCCTGTCTCAATTCCGCACCAAGAACATCTGCTTCTCGCCACTCCTCACCATGGCAATCCCTCCCCAGCTGAAAGACCAGCACCAGGGGCTCTGGCCTCAGTGGGTGCACGGAGGTGCTTTCTGCTAATTCAGAGAGATGTCATGGGGAGCTGGTAGACAGTTGATTATTTAGAACCTAGTAGGGTGCAAACACTGGGGCAAAGTACCCATGGCAAGCTGTTGCTGGACCAGCAATATGCCTTTATTTCCACATCTGAAAACTTTTAAAAAATAGCTAGAAGAACAGCCCGAGTCTTTATCACAATGTTTTAATTAAAGCCTGTATCATAGATGCCTAGCAGGAAGCATAAAATATTTGAATTAGGAATATAGCTTTGAATCAAGGTGTCTCCTTTTATTGACACCATTACCTAAGATTCTCTAATATCTCACATCTCAGAGGCAGTTTCCTTGTTTATAAAATGGTAATAAGAAGATCGACATCATAGGCTGCTATGAAGATTCCTCTTTCTCCTTCACCTGTCTCATTGTTCAACTACAGGGGAACGCTCTTGTTGTACACCCACGTTAAAATGTCTATAGATCACCTGCATCAGAATCACTCACTGCCCAGGGGATTCCACTGCATACTAAAGATTATTTGAAACAATTTGGTTAAATCAAAATCCAGACTGTACTGACTTGATCATAGGTAAAAGGTATTTCTTTCTTAAGCTGGTAGTTCTCTACCTCAAAGTCTTATGTAGAGTATTCTTATGATCAAGAACTTTAGGACCTTGTATACTTAAAAAACTAGTTTGGGAAAATGGATGCTATGAGTAATGCCCTCCCTCCCCCAGAAGTCTACAGATTTTTGATATGAACATAAAATTGTTACATATGCACAGCACACACTAAATATAACATTAACAACAAGATTTCATACATCTTGAGACATCTTAATGGTGGTATTCTTTTTTTTAAAGTAACAATTCAATGGTTTTTATTATACTCATACAGCTGTGTCACCACCTTTACCTAATTCCAGAAATTTCATCACCCCATAAAGAATATATTTTCAATTCTGTTAGGTTTACACCTGGGAGTGGAAGAGCTGAGCCCTAATGATAACTCTCTGTTTAACATTTTGAAGAACTATCAAACTGTTTTCCAAAGTGCCTTCATCAATTTACATTCCCACCAGCAAAGGATGAGGATACCATGTTCTCCACATATCCACCAACACTTATTAGTGATAACTTTTTCATTTTAGAGATACTAGTGGGTGTGAAGTAATAGCTCATTTTGGGTTTGAAGGTGGTATTCTTAATATGCACTTGCCATTGTCTTATATGTATGGAGACATCCCATTTCCTACATTTTCCTAAGAAACAGTAAATCCATCTGGCTTTGCAGCAAACCATTAGCTCATGATGTGATGCCTCTTTGCAATGTTTAATATGATTATCAGTTTTAAATAAGATTGGAGTTTGGAGAACTTAATGTTAATTAACAATTACATATATTCAATCTAATATTCACATAGTTGCAGAAAGGATAAAGAATAGAGTTTCACTTTCCTTGAATGTCCAGTAGCTTGTAACTGGGAGAGATCATTATCCCAGCATCAGGCTAAATCCAGGATACACACACACACACACACACACACACACACAGAGGATTAGTTGACATGCACTATATTGGTAACCAATAGATTTACAGCCCCTGGAAAACTGCAGTTGGGATTAAAGCCAGATAGAGGACAGGGGGCCCAAAGCTGGAGGAGGAGGGGATAGGAAATAAAGAAAAAGCAGCAGCAACTACCATTTACTAATTTCTTAGAACCTCAATTACATAACCTCAAGCCTACAGGAGAGGTACTATTAGCAATTCCTTTTTGTGGGAGAGGAACCTGGGTCTTAAGCTATATCATGCATTAGCTAGGTTAAGAAGGAGAGCAATGATTAAATCTGCTTTTTGTTTTGTGTTGTTTTGTTTTCACTTCCAGAGTAAATCCATCTTACTGTAGTAAGCCATAAACCCATCTCAACTTTACCAGAAGTAGGGAGAAAAAAGCACCTCTTCAAAGAATAAAGCAAACACACTTATAAAACCAAACACAATATTAAACAAAGTACAAATTTTTCAGATTCAAGAGCTAAAACTGACTCCATAGATGCACCCAAGTGGAAAAATGTCTGGCTATATATAGAATTTAAAGGATCCATTCAGGAAGTTGTACAATAACAATGGCTGAGAAACTAGAGTTTCTTAAAGATCACCAATGCTTTAAGGAAAACAAAACAAAACAAAACAAAAAACCTCCATTGTAATTTCTAGTTTTGAAATAATGAGTTGGATAAATACAAGTGAAAACACTAATGGAGCTTAACTTGCAGACACAGAATCTTCTGTATTTCATTAATTCAAACTACATATTTGTTTCACATTTTAATATCTCTGAAATCAAGATGAGTCATACAATAGATGGCTCCATACAGTTACTCTCAACAAGATGAGAGCTGTCTGATTCCAAGGCTAAGATTCTTTATTTTTTTTTAAAGGTTTTATTTATTTGACAGAGAGAGCAAGGACAAGCAAGGGGAGCAGCAGAGGGAGAGGCAGAAGCAGACTCCCGCTGAGCAGAGAGCCCAGCATGGGAATCAATCCCATGCCCATGGGATCATGACACAGGTTTCCAGATTTACCACATAATATTTTAAATTTTTAGTTTTCAACCAAGAAGCATAGGCATACCAAAAAACAGGAAATGATGGCCCAGACACGGGGTGGGGTGGGAGGGAAGAATGCACAGAAACCATTTCTGAGTAAGTCCAGACAGTGGACTTACTAGACAAAGACTAAATCAAATGTCTTAAATATTCTCAAAGAACTAATGGAAACCATGATAAACAAACTAAAGGGGGGGCGCCTGGGTGGCTCAGATGGTTAAGCGTCTGCCTTTGGCTCAGGTCATGATCCCAGAGTCCTGGGATCAAGTCCCGCATTGGGGTCCCTGCTCCTTGGGAGCCTGCTTCTCCCTCTGCCTCTCTCTCTCTCTCTCTCATGAATAAATAAATAAAATCTAAAAAAAACAAAAACAAAAACAAACAAACTAAAGGAAACCAGGAGAATGATGTATGAATAGAGAAGAACTATAAAGAGACAGAAATTATTTTAAAAAAAGCAAAATAAAAATCTAGAGATGTACGTAGGTGAAAAAAGGCAATAGCTGAAATGAAAATTTCACTGTAGTGGTTCAACAACAGATTTGAGAAGAAATATTCAGCAAATCTGAAAACAGTACAATTAAAATCACTCATTCTGAGGACCAAGAAGAAAAATAACGAAATAATGAAAAAAAAAATGAACAGAACCTAGATTACCTGTCAGACACCATTAAGTATAACAATGTATACATTATGGGAGTCCCAGAAAGAGAAGAGAGAGAAAATATGGCAGAAAGAATATTTAAAGAAATGATAGATGAAAATCTCCCAAATTTGGTGAGATACATGAAGCTTCATGGCCAACAATTAGGATAAACTCAAAGGATGCATACCAACACATGTTATAATCAAACTACTGAAAACCAAAGAAAAATAGAAAATCTTGAAAGCAATGAGAGAACCAACTCTTCACATAAAATGGATATTATTAAGATTAACAGCTAGTTTGAAGCATCTGGGTGGCTCAGTGGGTTAAGCAACCAACTCTTGGTTTCAGCTCAGATCGTGATGTCAGGGTCATGATATCAAGCCCTATATTGAACTCCACGCTTAGCTCAGAGTCTGCTTGCTCTGCTCACTCCCACCCCCCAGCCCCCATAAGAAATGTTGAAAGGAGTCCTGAAATGAAACGACACTTGCCAGTAACTAGATGCCACATGAAGAAATAAAGAACTTCAGAAAAGTTATCTATATAGGAAAATATAAAAGCTATTATTATGTTTGGGGGATGTAACTCCTCTTTTATGATTTTAAAAACAAATTCGCAAAACAATAACTACAAATATATATAAATGGGAACACATTGTAAAAATATAACTTGTGACAATAACTATATAAAGTGGAGGAACAGCTATATAGAAGAGATTTTGTTTATTGATACCAACCTATTTAGTTAGGTTGGTACCAATTCAAACTAAACTGCCATAAAATTGGGATGTTATTTTAACCCCATAGTAACTACAAAGAAAATAACTAACAGATATGAAGAAAAAGATATGAGTCAGGAATCAAAATGGCACACTAAGAAAAAAAAAAGAAGAAAGCAGTATTGCAGGAATTAAGGAATGCAAACTTACATAAGATATAGAAAACAGAGCAAAATGGCATTAGTAATTCCTTCTTCACTAGAAACCAGCATAAATATAAAGGACTAACTCACCATTTATATAACACAGAATGGATTAAAAGAAAAAGTGATACAACTATACACTATCTTCAAGAGACTCACTTTATATTCAAAGATACAAACTGGTTGAAGGTGAAAGCATGGAATAAGCAAATAGTAACCAAAACTGGAGTACCTATACTAATAAAATAGAATTATAGTAAAAATGCTTAAAGACAAAGGTCATTATATATTGATAAAAGGGTCTTAATTCATCAGACAATTATAACAATTATAAACATATTTGAACCAAATAACAGAGCCCAAATATATATAAAGAAAACAATGACAGAATTAAAGGGAGAGTTTTAAGTAATAGCTGAAGACTTCAACAATGCACTTTCAGTAATGAGTAGAATATTTAGACAGAAGGTTAGTAAGTAAATACAGGTCTGAAATAACACTATAAACCAACGAAACCTAACATTTATAGAATATTACACTCCAAAACAAGAGAAGACACATATTCTCAGGTGGTCAAGTGCACAAGGAATACTGACTAGGACAGACAATATACCAGGCTGCCAGAGTAGCCTGAATAAATTTTTTAAAATTGAAATCATGAAAAGTATCATCTTTCACTGCAATGGAGGAAATCTAGAAATCCAGAAAGAAAACTGGAAAATTCACAAATATGTGCAAATTAAATAACACAGCCTTAAGTAAACAATGGGTCAAAGAAAAGATCAAAGGGAAATTTTAAAAAAATACGAGGAGATGAATGCAAGCAAAAACACAACATGCCAAAATTTATAAAAGGAATGAACTCAGTGTGTAGAGGGATATTTATAGCTGTAAATATTTATACTACCAAAGAAGAAAGATCTCAAATTGAAAACCTAACTTTACACCTTAAGGAAGTAGAAGAAGAGAAAACTAAAGTTAAAGCTAGAAAAATAAAGAAAACAATAATGATTAGAGCAGAAAATATAAAGAATAGAAATATATTACAGAGAATCAATTTACCAAAAGTTGATTCTTTAAAAAGATCTAAAGTATTACCAATCTTTAAGATGACTGAGGAAAAAAAAGAGAAAAGTTAAAAAATAACTGAAATCTGAATATAAAATAACTAAAATTTGAATTACTACTCACTATACAAAACCAAAAAGAATTTAAAAAGAAGCCCATGAATAATTCTATACAAAAAATTAGATCAATAGATAAAATGAACAAATTCCTAAAAACACAAAAATCACCAAAACTGACTCACGAAGAAAGAGAGAATCTGAATAGATCTGTAAGAAGAGATTGAATTAATAATCAAAAATCCCCTAAAGACAAATCTAGAATCAGGTGACTTCATAGAAAAATTCCATGAAATATTTAATAAAGAATGGAAACCAAATGAACACCAAAAATTTAATAAAGAATGAAGACCTAAAAATAGAAGAGAAAGTACTTCTTTTTTCATTTTTTGAGGTCAGCATTACCTTGATATCAAAGCCAGACAGACATCAAAACAAAGGGAAAAAAACAAAAAAAACAAAAAACCAAACAGACCAAAACCCCTTACAACTACAGATATGCAAAAGTCCTCAAAAAATAGTAGTGGTTTGGAAGGGGGAAAAGATGGCGGAAGGGTAGGAGATGTTATTCCAACCAATCCCGCAAATTGAGCTGGATATCTACCAGACCACTCTGAACACCCACGAAATCAGCCTGAGATGTAAGAAGACAGATCTGGATCTCTACAAATAGAATATCGCAGGTGGTTGGTTTCGAGGTACAAAGCAGGGAGCCAAAATTCTGCAGGCAGATATTGGAGGATAAACGGCAGGGCGAGGGAGCCTCGCCATGGGGATCCTACACCCCTGGTGAGCGATAGCCTCCTGTGCTGGGGACCGGGCACAGACTCGCAGACCAGTAGTGGTGAGGAAAGGACTTTAGGGAAGCCCCTGGACGGAAACCTGAAAGGCGGGACCGTGCGTGCAAACTGGGGGCGGCTGGTAGTTTGAGAAGCACAAAGGGCAGAGACGTGCCCCAACCTGGAGGTGAGGACTGGGGGCACTGCTGAGGGGCGCACAACCCAGGACACTGCAGTTTATAGCAGCACAGACAGAAATGGAGGCAGTGTGGCCTGGAGAGCTCACTGAAAAACAGACTGGGATCTCTCTGCTCTGAGGCAGAGGGTGGGAAATGGTCTCTTCTGCCCTGACTCTCGGAAGAGACGCGGAAAGCCACCAGAGAACAAAAGCCCCCCAAAACCGGTTTCCACTGAGCCCATCCCTCGCCACAGGGGGCAGGGCCCCCAAATCTGCCCAAACAGCGTTGCCTGAGTAATAGCATGGCAGGCCCCTCCCCCAGAAGACAGGCTGGGAAAACAAGAGGCCAGCAACCCTAAGGTCCCTAGAAAACAGGTGCATCTTGCTTGGGTTCTGGTCAATAATTTGGACTCTATACATTCCCTCAATGACCCCTCAACAGAATGACTAGGAGGAGGAACCCCCAAAATAGGAAAGACTCAGAGATTATGACTTATGCCACAGATTTACAAATGGATTCAGATATACCCAAGATGCCAGAGATGGAATTCAGGCTAGCAATTGTGAAGACAATAGCTAGAATGGAGAAATCGATTAATGGCAACATAGAGTCTCTAAGGACAGAAATGAAAGCTGAGTTGGCTGAACTTAAAAATGCTATCAATCTAGCATTTGGAGATACAATCCAAGCTAGATAATCTAACAGCTAGGTTAAATGAGGCAGAAGAACGAATTAGCGACCTGGAAGACCATTTAACAGATAGAAAGGGAAAAGAGGAGGCCAGGGAAAAACAACTCAGAATCCATGAAAATAGAATCAGAGAAATAAGTGACACCATGAAGGGTTCCAATGTCAGAATTATTGGAATCCCAGAGGGAGTGGAGAGAGAGAGAGAGGACTAGAAGATATATTTGAGCAAATTGTAGCTGAGAACTTCCCTAATCTGGGGAATGAAACAAACATTTGTGTCCTAGAGGCAGAGAGGACCCCTCCCAAGATCAAGGAAAACAGGCCAACACCCCGGCATGTAATAGTAAAACTCCCAAATCTTAGAACCAAGGAAACCATCTCAAGGGCAGTTGGGGGAAGAGAATCCTTATGCACAGAGGAAGGAATATCAGAATAACATCAGACCTATCCACAGAGAACTGGCACGCCAGAAAGGCCTGGCAAGACATATTCAGGGTACTAAACGAGAAGAACATGCAGCCAAGAATACTTGATCCGGCAAGGCTGTCACTTAGAATGGATGGAGAGATGCAGAGCTTCCAAGACCACCAGACTGAAAGAATATGTGACCACTAAGCTGGCCTGCAAGAAATATTAAGGGGTTCCTATAAAAGTAGAAAGACCCCAAGAGTGATATAGAACAGAAATTTACAGGGACGATCTATAAAAACAAGGTCCTCAGGGCAACCTGATGACAATAAATTCATATCTTTCAATAATCACTCTCAATGTGAACAGTCTAAATGCTACCATAAAATGTCACAGGGTTGCATATTGGATAAAAAGATAGGACCCATCCATATGCTGTCTACAAGAGACTCATTTTGAACCTTAAGATACATCCAGACTGAAAGTGAAGGGATGGAGATCTTCCTTCTTCCTTCCATCTTCCATGACAACGGACCTCAAAAGAAAGCTGGGGTAGCAATTCTTATATCAGACAAATTAGATTTTAAACTAAAGACTGTAGTTAGAGACACAAAAGAACATTATATCATTCTTAAAGGGTCTATCCAACAAGAAGATCTAACAATTATAAATATCTACACCCCCCAACATGGGAGCAGCCATCTGCGTAAGCCAAAATAAAGAGTCATATTGATAACAATACATTAATTGTAGGAGACCTCAATACTCCACTCTCAGCAATGGACAGATCATCTAAGCAGAAAATCAACAAAGAAAAAAGAGCTTTGAATGACACACTAGACCAGATGGACCTCATAGATATATACAGAACATTCCACCCTAAAACAACAGAATACTAATTCTTGGAATGAGTATTGGAACTTTCTCCAGAATAGACCACATACTGGGTCACACATCAGGTCTCAACCGATATCAAGAGACTGAGATTATTCCCTGCATATTCTCAGACCATAATGCCTTAAAACTGTAACTCAATCACAAGAAAAAATTTGGAAGAAATTCAAACACTTGGAAGCTAAAGACCATTCTGTTCAAGAATGTTTGGGTCAACCAGGAAATCAAAGAAGACCTTAAACAATTCATGGAAACCAATGAAAATGAAAACACATTGGTCCAAAACCTATGGGATACTGCAAAGGCAGTCCTAAGGGGGAAATACATAGCCATCCAAGCCTCACTCAAAAAAAAAGAAAAATCCCGAATTCACCAACTAACTCTACACCTTAAAGAACTAGAGAAAAAAGCAACAAACTATGCCTAAGCCACACAGAAGAGAAATAGTTAAGATTAGAGCAGAGATCAATGAATGAGAAACCAGAAACACAGCAGATCAGATCAATGAAACTAGAAGCTGGTTCTCTGAAAGAATTAATAAGATTGATAAACCACTGGCCAGACTTATCCAAAAGAAAAGAGAAAGGACCCAAATTAATACAATTATGAATGAAAGGGTAGACATCACGACTAATACCAAGGAAATAGAAACAATTATTAGAAATTATTATCAACAACTATATGCCAATAAACTGAGCAGTCTGGATGAAATGGATCCTTCCTGGAAACCTATAAACTCCCAAGACTGAAACAGGAAGAAATCGACAACCTGAATAGGCCAATAACCAGTAATGAGATTGAAGCAGTGATCAAAAACCTCCCAAAAAACAAGAGTCCAGGGCCTGATGGATTCCCTGGGGAATTCTACCAAACATTCAAAGAAGAAATAATACCTATTCTCCTGAAGCTGTTTTAAAAAATAGAAACAGAAGGAAAGCTTCCAGACTCATTCTATGAGGCCAGCAATACCTAATCCCCAAACCAGGCAAAGAGCCCATCAAAAAGAATTTCAGATCGATATCCCTGATGACTATGGATTCCAAAATCCTCAACAAAATCCTAGCTAATAGGATCCAACAATACATTAAAAGGATCATCCACCATGACCAAGTGGGATTTATCCCTGGGATGCAAGGGTGGTTCAACAGTCCAAATCAATCAGTGTGATAGAACACATTAATAAGAGGAGGGAGAAGAACCATATGGTCCTCTCAATTGATGCAGAAAAAGCATTTGACAAAATACAGCATCCTTTCCTGATTAAAACTCTTCAGAGTACAGGGATAGAGGGAACATTTCTCAAGTTCATAAAATCCATGTATGAAAAACCCACAGTGAATATCATCCTCAATGGGAAAAGGCTGACAGCCTTTCCCTTAAGATCGGGAACATGTCAAGGATGCCCACTCTCGTCACTATTGTTCAACATAGTACTAGAAGTCCTAGCAACAGCAATCACACAACAAAAAGAAATAAAAGGTATTCAAATCGGCAAAGAAGAAGTCAAACTCTCTCTTTTTGCACATGACATGATACTTTATGTGGAAATGATACTTTATGTGGAAAACCCGAAAGACTCCACCCCCAAATTACTAGAACTCATACAGCAATTCAATAATGTGGCAGGACACAAAATCAATGCATAGAAATCAGTTGTTTTCTTAAACAATAACAATGAAACTATAGAAAGAGAAATTAGAGAAATGATTCCCTTTACAATAGCACCAAATATCTTAAGATACCTTGGAATAAACCTAACCAAAGAGATAAAGGATCTATACTCTACGAACTACAGAACATTCATGAAAGAAATTGAAGAAGACACAAGAAGATGGAAAAGTATTCCATGCTCATGGATCGGAAGAATAAACATTGTTAAAATGTCTATGCTACCCAGAGCAATCCACACCTTCAATGCCATCCTGATCAAAATTCCACTGTCATTTTTCAAAGTGCTGGCACAAACAATCCCAAAATTTGTATGGAATCAGAAAAGACCCTGAATCACCAAGGAAATGTTGAAAAAGAAAAACAAAGCTGGGAGCATCACGTTGCCCGATTTCCAGCTATATTACAAATCTGTGATCACCAAGGGAGCATGGTACTGGCACAAAAACAGACATATAGACCAATGGAAGAGAATAGAGAACCCAGATATGGACCCTCAACTCTATGGTCAAATAATCTTTGACAAAGCAGGAAAAAACATGCAATGGAAAAAGAGTCTCTTCAATAAATGGTGCTGGGAAAATTGGACAGCCACATGCAGAAGAATGAAACTCGACCATTCTCTAACACCATTCACAAAGATAAACCCAAAATGGATGAAAGACCTCAATGTGATACAGGAATCCATCAAAATCCGGTAGTAACTTCTTTGACATCGGCCATAGCAACTTCTTTCAAGATATACCTCCAAAGTCTTGTGAAACAAAAGGAAAAATGAACTTTTGGGACTTCATCAAGATAAAATCTTCAGCATAGCAAAGGAAACAGTCAACAAAACAAAAAGGCAACCCACAGAATGGGAAAAGATATTTGCAAATGACACTACGGATAAAGGGCTGGTATCCAAGATCTATAAAGAACTTCTCAAACTCTACCCCCAAAAAACAAATAATCAAGTCAAAAAATGGGCAGAAGACATGAACAGACACTTCTCCAAAGAAGACATACAAATGGCTAACAGACATATGAAAAAATGTTCATCATCATTAGCCATCAGGGAAATTCAAATCAAAACCACACTGAGATACCACCCTACACCAGTTAGAATGGTAAAAATGGACAGGGAAAGAAACAACATATGTTGGAGAGGTTGTGGAGAAAGGGGAACTCTCTTACACTGTTGGTCGGAATGGAAGTTGGTACAGCCACTTTGGAAAACAGTGTGGAGTTTCCTCAAAAAATTAAAAATAGAGCTACCCTACAACCCAGCAATTGCACTACTGGGTATTTACCCCAAAGACACAGATATAGTGAAAAGAAGGACCATATGCACCCCAATGTTCATAGCAGCAATGTCTGCAATAGCCAAACTGTGGAAAGAGCCAAGATGCCCTTCAACAGATGAATGGATAAAGAAGATGTGACCCATATATACAATGGAATATTACTCAGCCATCAGAAAGGATGAATACCCAACTTTTATATCAACATGGATGGGACTGGAGGAGATTATGCTAAGTGAAATAAGTCAAGTAGAGAAAATCAATTATCCTATGGTTTCACTTATTTGTGGAACATCAGGAATAGCATGGAGGACATTAGGAGAAGAAAGGGAAAAATGAAGGGGGGGATATCGAAGGGAGAGATAAACCATGAGAGACTATGGACTCTGAAAAACAAACTGAGGGTTCTAGAGGGGAGAGGGGTGGGGGGATGGGTTAGCCTGGTGATGGGTATTTACGAGGGCACGTACAGCATGGAGCACTGGGTGTTATAAGCAAACAATGAATCATGGATCACTACATCAAAAACTAATGATGTATTGTTTGGTGACTAACATAACATAATAAAATAAATAAATATCTAAAAAAAAATAGTAGTGGTCTGAGTCCAAAAGTATTATAAAAGGACTATATATTATGACCAAGTGGGATTTATCCTAAAAAATGCAAAGATGTTACAACATTTTTTAAAAAATCAATGAATACACTGCATAAATACAACAACAGTAACAACAACAACAAAAACACATGATCATCTCAATTGACAGAAAAGAATTTGACAAAGTCCATTATTCTCTCATGATAAAAATGATCAACAGACTAGGAATGGAAATAAATTTCCTCAATCTGATAAGGAACCTTTATGAAAAATCCACAGTCACCATCACACTCAGTGGTGAAATATGAGTTTCCTCCTATTATCAGGAACAAAACCAAGATGCCACTTTTGCTACTGCCATTCAACCCTGTACTGAAAGTTCCAGCTAGAGCAATTAGATGAGAAAAAGAAATAAAAGGTATTTTAAGTTGGAAAAGACTAGGTAAAACTATCTTTATATACTTGCAGTCAATAGGAGCTTATATGTAGAAATCCTAAATAATCCACAGATAAAGCTATGGGACATCATAAATGAATTCAGCAAAATTTAAGGGTACAAAATCATAATGCAGCAGTCAATTGTGTAAGAAAACAGTTCTGTTTAAAATAACACTCCAAAATATAAAATACCAAGGAATAAATTTAACCTAGGAGATGAAAGATTGTATACTGAAACCTATAAAACACTGCTGAAAGAAATTAAAGAAGACCTAAATAAATAAAAAGATATCCCATGTTTATGAATTGAAAAAAGACTTACTATTGTTAATGTGGCAATACTACCTGAAGTCATCCAAAGATTCAATATAATCTCTATCAGAATTCCAATGCACACCCCCCCACCTTTTGTTTTTTGCAGAAATATAATCCTCAAATTCACATGGAATTATAAGGGAGTCCTTAATTCTTGTCCTTCAGTATTGTTTTGGCTAAAACAATACTGAAAAGGAGATCAGAGTGGAAGACTCACTCTTCTCAATTTCACAACTTACTACAAAACTATAGTAATCAAAATAGTGTGGTACTGGCATAAGAAGAGTCATATAAACCAATGGAAAATAATTGTAAGTCCAGTCATAAACCAATATATTTATGGAAAATTGATTTCAACAAGGATGCCAAGACCATTCAATGGGGGAAGAACAGTATCTTCAACAAATGATATTTGTTAGAGTGCTGAAGTAACTGGATATCCACAGGCAAAAGAATAAAGTTGGACATCTACCTCATATTACGTACAAATATTAACTCAAGATGAATTAACAAACATAAATATAAAACCATAAAGTTCTTAGAAGAAAACTTAGTGGTGCATCTTGAATTCTGGCAATGGATTCTTAGTATGACAACAAAAACATGAGCAACAAAAGAAAAAAAATAGTACTTCATTAAATTTAAAATATTTGTGCTTCAAAGAATATTATCAAGAAATTAGAGACAACCTACAGAATGGGAGAAATATTGGCAAATCATATATCTGCTAAGAGTACATAATCCAGAATATATAAAAACACTTATAGCTCAATAACAACAACAACAAAGAAATCAAAAACAGAACAGAATTTTTAAATGGGCATAAGACTTGAATATAGATTTCCCCAAAGAAGATATAAAAATGGTCAGCAAGTACATGAAATGATGTTTAATATCATTAGTCACTGGGGAAATGCAAATCAATAACACAATGAGATATGACTTCACACCCACTATGAGTATAATTAAATAAAAGGAAAATAACAAGTATGGCATGGACGCAGAAAAATTTAAACCCTTGTACATTGCTGGTGTAATCTGAAATGGTGCACCCACAGATTTATCCCTGGGCTGCAAGTTTGGTTCAACATCCGCAAATCAATCAACGTGATATAATACATTAACAAAAGAAAGAACAAGAATCATATGATCCTCTCATAGATGCAGAAAAAGCATTTGACAAAGTACAGCATCCTTTCTTGATCAAAACTCTTCAGAGTATAGGGATAGAGGGTACATACCTCAATATCATAAGAGCCATCTACGAAAAACCTACAGTGAATATCATTCTCAATGGGGAAAACCTGAGAGCTTTTTCCCTAAGGTCAGGAACGCGGCAGAGATGTCCAGTCTCACCACTGCTACTCAACCTAGTATTAGAAGTCCTAGCCACAGCAATCAGACAACAAAAAGAAATCAAAGGCATCCAAATCGGCAAAGAGGAAGTCAAACTCTCACTCTTTGCAGATGATATGATACTGTATGTGGAAAACCCAAAAGACTCTACCCCAAAACTGCTAGAACTCATACAGGAATTCAGTAAAGTAGCAGGATATAAACTATAAAACACTCAAGAAAGAAATTGAAGAAGACACAAAAAAATGGAAAAACGTCCATGCTCATGGATTGGAAGAAAAAACACTGTGAAGATGTCAATGCTACCTAGAGCAATCTACACATTCAATGCAATCCCCATCAAATTACCATCCACTTTTTTCAAAGACATGGAACAAATAATCCTAAAATTTGTATGGAACCAGAAGAGACCCAGAATAGCCAGAGGAATGTTGAAAAAGAAAAGCAAAGCTGGCGGCATCACACTTCCGGACTTCCAGCTCTATTACAAAGCTGTCATCATCAAGACGGTATGGTACTGGCACAAAAACAGACACATAGATCAATGGAACAGAATCGAGAGCCCAGAAATGGACCCTCAACTGTATGGTCAACTCATCTTTGACAAAGCGGGAAAGAATGTCCAATGGAAAAAACACAGTCTCTTCAACAAATGGTGTTGGGAAAATTGGACAGTCACATGCAGAAAAATGAAACTGGACCATTTCCTTACACCACACACAAAAATAGACTCCAAATGGTTGAAAGACTAAACGTGAGACAGGAGTCCATCAAAAGTCTAAAGAAGAACACAGGCAGCAACCTCTTCGTCCTCAGCCGCAGCAACTTCTTCCTAGAAACATCGCCAAAGGCAAAGGAAGCAAGGGCAAAAATGAACTATTGGGATTTCATCAAGATAAAAAGCTTTTGCACAGCAAAAGAAACAGTCCACAAAACCAAAA